>NC_056735.1:597072198-597159698 GCF_019279795.1 Protopterus annectens | reverse complement strand
ATCGAAACAGAGCAGATCAATGCTTCCTTTAAAAAAAATAACATACAAAGCAGAGAAAAAGAAAATTACAGAAGAAAGTTTATTCCCAATCCAAACCATACTACTGCACCAGATTTGAATGAATATTAGTAGTTCTATGGAAAGAGTTTTCATAAGGTAGGGGTGTAGATTTGGGGTTAGGAGCAGGGTCAGGATTAGAGTTTGCCCACTTAAATAAGGATGGCAGGAGTGTGTACATCACTTTACTGAAGCATGTTAACCCTAATCCTGTCCGTGCCCCAACCCAAACCCTATACTTTACCTTATAAAAGCCCTTTCCATAGCACTACTACTACCCAAGACACTCAAATACAAACAACAAACAAAACCAAACATGCACAACACTAAACCTGTTCCCTTCCCTAGTCCATACTCTAACATTAACCCACAAATATCAGCATATACAATTTATTTATTTATTTATTATTTATTTACATTTGTTGACCGGGCTAGTCTGGCTGGATACATGTCCATTTTCAGCAGAGGCCCGAGGAGAAAAGCTCCACTAATAAACTAAGTGACTAACAAATAACAAGTAAATAAAAAGCATGCAGGCAGCTAAGGGAAAAATTGATATATAGTATAGTAATGCAAAGGCAATTTAAACAAGAACTAAACAGCAGTACGGAATCATTATAACTTAAAATATTTACTATAGAAAGACTGCTAAAAAAAAGAATGAAGAAGGGAGAAAAAATAGGAACAGGTGGAGAGTTTGTAAAAATTTAGACATATTAGCCAGTTAGTAACAGACATATTGTGATGAGTACTACTTTTAGGATAGAGATTTGCACGCAAGAAGTCTGGAACTAGGTAAGATACAAGGAGAGAAGACAGGTTACAGAGATAGAGGTGAGTAACATAAAAAGAGGAAGATAGGAGTAATAAACAGGCTGGTGGGTTGCTAGGTCTACTTCTTGGAGGGATAGAAGTAGTGAAATAGGGTAGGTAGAAGAGCAATGTAGGGTGTGGGAGAGAGTGATTGTTTCTTAAGCTCAGTCAGGATTTGAGCAGGGGCATAGCCAGTGAGATTGCAAATGTTTCCTTATTTGTATTTGGAACAGGTGGGATGAGCCTAAAGTGGTTAGTTCTTTGGGAAGTTTATTCCAGTGAGATCCAACAGTATTGGCAAATAAGGAGTCACCTGCTTTATTGTAGGATTTGAGAGTAGCTACTAGAAGTTTGTTGGCTGAGCGAAGGGAAGTAAGATTTTTGTATGGGGTGATAAGGTTATTAAGTATGGGTGTATCAGAGGGGTAATGGAGAATTTTATAAGTGATGACTAATTGCTACCCCCAATAGCAAAACTTTTGGTATATCTGAAACATCCAATATTATCATCTCAAACACACACTTATGTTCTCCTCATACACACACAGGCTATATGTTAAATGTTCGAACATCCATATATCGAACATTACATGGTCTAGACCAACTGTTCAACATTTGGATGTTCCAACATAAATAAAAAAAAAAAAAAAAAAAAAAAAAGAAAACACAGAAAAAAGCACTTTAACAGTGTAGGCAGGGGTCAAGCCCCCCTGCATCCCCCATATGGTGGGCTATACACCCACACCCCCCCTACTTAAATATACCAACTCCGAGACCACACTTCAGTGCAGAAAAGGGAAATTCTCCCTAGCTGCACTGCACGGTGCCATTGAAAGTCTATCTTCGAGCACTCAAAATTTCGAATGTTTGGTCTCGACCATGTAACGTTCAAAATTTTGAGCGTTCGAAGAGTTGACCCAGCAGCGGCCTTAGGTCAACTGGTGCCTTAGGCAAAAGGGCTCCACGGCGCCCCCCCACCACACTACCTGGTGCCCCCATCCTGGTCTAACTACATCAAATAAATACTAGAAAAGTGCCTCTGCTAGACCGATGCCCTAGGTGGCCGCCTAGTTAGCCTATGCCTAAGGCCGGCTATGAGTTGACCACACACACACACACACACACACACACACACACACACACACACACACACACACACACACACACACACACACACACACACACACACACACACACCTCCCTACACTCCCTGGTCTGCACTCTTGTGGGAGAAGAGGCTGGACTCTGCCCTTCTGAGCTGGGAATTTCTGGTTAAAGGTTTATGGTGCCTGAATATTTGAACTGTATCTTACTGAAATTGGTACACCTTGTTTGCTCTAGCATAGACTAGATCCAGGCCTGCTGAATCTAGCTTTGTTTATATGCTTGTTGTTTGTTTGTTTGCTATTTCCCTGGAAGCTAATTCCACCTAATACGCAACTTCTCAGTGCTTCTGTGGATCACTAGTGATATCTGCATTGCTTACTGTACTTATTTCCTTGTTTCACTTGAAAGAAAGTTACTGTTTGTCATTTTTGCATTTAGTTACTTGTAACACATTGCACTCAAGTTACCTGGCACTTGCTCACTAAAGCAATTATATAAGTCAGCACTAAAAATTAAAAGCACTACACCCTCACTCCCCACTGGCCCTTGTTTTCAATTAAGGATTTCACAATATTATTCTAGCATGTCCAAAGGTCAGTTGTCAATCTCCTCTCTGGTCCAGCTGGTGAATCTGGGAATCTTGAGGCAATGTTATAACTGCCTCATGTACACAGACAACCCTCTCCTCCTCCCACATAACACAAATACTTGCGAGAGATGCAGCTATTTAGCCAAACTGGAGGCTGAGCTCTCTCAACTCAGGACTGGCAAGACCAGACAGGAGGAGAAGGCAACTACACACACCACAAAACCAGCCTCACATAATGCTACCACTCCACTGAATCAAACACATAAACACACAAAGACATACTCGGAAGCTCTGAGTAAAATTTACCTAAACAGCAGAGGCCTCCAAAGCAGACACCCAAACAACTGCTACCTCAAGACACCCCACAAGCAACACATAAACCACAAAAGCAGTGTGCAAAGCAGTCACAGCCCTTAAGGCCAAATACAACACCAAACATACTTGTCATAGGTGACTCCATAGTCAGACACACTGACGTCCCACTCACCAGGCTGAACAAGGAGAGGGTCACAGTAAGCTGCCTATCGGGCTAGAATCCGCCACATAACACAAGCACTCGGGTCACTCCACGGCAAGTACAAATATGACACAGTCATTGTCCATGCTGGTGTGAACGACCTGAGACGTACCTCCCTGGACTACATGAAAAGAGACATAGAGGAGCTCTCTGATTATGTAGCCCAGGCAGGTATGACCCTAACCCTGAGCAGTATCCTTCCTTCACCAAGAATGATGCCACAATATAGAGACAAGATGATCAGCTTTAACAATTGGCTTAATGTCTGGTGTCATTCAAAGGGGATCCAGTGTCTGTCTGCCTGGGATGACATGCTTGACAAGCCACGCTGCTTCGCAAGGGACAGCTTGCACCTGTCACCCCTGGGATTCCGGATATTGGCTAAGGCTCTTGCCACCCCCATAGTGCCTTTTTTAGGCAAGGCTCAAATTCTAAACCTACCACCCTAAAAAACAAAAATGGGAAGAAACTGAGGGTAATGCTGCTTAATGCCAGAAGTCTAAATCTCAAAATGCACGCACTCGAGGCCCTTCTCAGTATGGAGAACATCGATTTCTGTGCTGTAACTGAAACCTGGTTCAAGGCTCCTGAGAGCACCCCGGCACTATTAGGTTTTACCTCATATCATGCGTTCCGGCCCCAAAACCCGGACCACACCACAAAAGGAGGGGGTGTATCCATATTCATAAAGGATACCCACACCTCCAGGTTGGTGGCAACGCACTAAGCTTCGAAACCATCCAGGTGCAACTAACCATAGGCAAAACTGCTCTACAAATTGTAGCATGCTACAGGCCACCCTCTCAAACTCAGGAACCCCACACAGCCTTCCTGAAGACACTGGAGGGTATAAATGTATCTCCAAACACCATCATATTGGGTGACTTCAACTAGCCGAATATAGACTGGGAACATTACTCAAGCCCTAACTTTCTAGCCCAACGGTTCCTGGAGTTCATAAATTCAAATGCCATGGAACAGCTAGTCACTGTTCCCACGAGAGGAGAAAATATACTAGATCTCATTGTCACAAACATGGGGACAAAATGCTCCACACCGAAGTATATCCCTCATTGGTGAGATCTGATCATAAACTAATCTCACTGGAAATCCACATCCCGCCCCACCCCAAACAAAAAGACCATAGTGAAGAACTTCTCTAAAGCAAACTTCACACTACTCAAGACTGGTGTGGTATCCTTCAAGGCCCCTGAGCCAGTGGAAACCACAACCCAAGCTGCGGAAGCCCTTACAAATGCCTTCTATGAACACCTCCAGGACTGCATGGATCAGGCAATCCCAAATAAAACCAAGACTCTTTCCACAAAGGGCAAACGTCCAGTCTGGTGGACCCCAGCCATTAACAAACTTTACAATAAGAGGAGAAAGCTATTACATGATAGAACAAAATCCATAAAAGGGAAGTCACCCCTGATCATTATTAGTAAAAAAATACGAGCACTCATAAAATCAACTAAGGCCAATTTTGAGAGAAAAATTGCCATGGATTCAAAGGACAATCATAAGGCCTTTTTCAGCTATGTTAGGAACCTGGGTGGAAACTCCCAGATATGCTCAGAATTAGTCCAAAATTATACAAAAATCACTGAACCCACAGACATTGTCAACATACTGGCAGACAGGTTCAGTGCAAACTTCACCCCCCTCTCCCCCCCTAAGGAGAGATAACTATCCCAGCCGAGTGTAGCCTCCCAGACATCTCAAATGCGCAGGTGAAAGCTGCTCTCTCTAAAGCTAAAAACACAGCATCAGTGGGACCGGATGGTGTCCCCGGCTGTGTGCTACACGAGCTAAATGAGGAATTAAACCCGCACATAAGGCAGCTGTTTAATCTCAGCCTTACCACAGGATACGTGCCCAAGGAGTGGCGTACGGCAACTGTGGTCCCACTCCACAAAGGTGGCGCCTCTACAGACCCTGGTAATTACAGCCCCATAAGCTTAACAAGTCTAGTCTGCAAAGCTATGGAGAGGATCATAATTGAACTCATAAACAAAGATATAGGGGACTTGCAGACATTGGACCCGACCCAGTTTGGCTTTGTCAAGGGAAGATCATGCCTTTTGAACTTGGTCGACTTCTTCGAAACAGTCACCAAGGCCATTGATGAGGGAAAGGCAGTCCATACAGCCTACCTTGACCTTGCAAAGGCTTTTGACACAATACCCCACTCGGGTATTGTAGAAAAACTTACCAGCTTAAATGTAAACCCATATGTCACAAGATGGGTTGCAAACTGGCTTAAGGACAAAACCCACAGGGTTAGAGTTGCTGGCGCTGTGTCAGACTCCAAGCCGGTCACAAGTGGTGTCCCACAGGGCTCGGTCCTTGGCCCCCTATTGTTTGGCATCTACTTCTCAGAAGTACAGGCCAACATGGGAGGACTTTGGCTGACAAAGTTTGCAGACGACTGCAAACTGGGCGCCATAGTGGAAAGTGCATCGGAAACGGATATCCTTCAGAAGGGACTCACGGAAACAGATAGCTGGTGCCAGAGCCATGGCCTGAAGTTAAACGCCAAAAAATGTATAGTCATACCCTTCGGGAAAAACAAGGTAACCCCAAGCTACCATATAGGTGGCAATCCACTAATCACAGAAGAGGTTATCAGGGACCTGGGGACCCAGGTTGACAGTGGCCTTTCTTTTGACACTCACGTTGCTAAAGTGGTTAGAAAGACCTTCTACATTGCCCACCTGATCATGAAGGGATTCACATCTAGATCTAGTGAGGTCATTGTTCCCCTGTACTCTTCACTTATCAGACCAATGATCGAGTGCAATGCCCCATTCGGGATGTATCTCACCCGACATCTGCAGCAATTGGAGAGACCCCAAAAGTTCCTCACCAAAAGGATAAAGGGACTCCAAAATCTGTCATATGCTGCCAGATTGAAGAAACTCCAGCTCTATTCAGTCGCATACCGTCTGCTCAGAGGTGACATGTGCCTGACATACAAGGCCATGTCCAACCCGGAATTAATGGACATGCTCCACCTCAAAAAATCCAAATCCACCAAAACCACTAGAGCAAGCGACATAAAACCTTAGCACGGATATAAATAGGACGTGCTGGAGGGATAGATTTATCACTCAGAGACTCCCTATGCTGTGGAATAAAATCCCGGTCCATGTGAGGCAGAGCACCTCGCTGACTCTGTTCAAGAGAAATCTAGACCTGTGGATGGGAGATCGTAGGTTTACCCCGGGAATCATCTCTGTGTCACTGCTGGACAGAGGCACATTGTAGGTTTACCCCGGGAATCATCTCTGTGTCACTGCTGGACAGAGGCACAACAAACAAATGGGCACAGTATTTTTTCATATAAGGGGTGGCGTAAGCCACAAAAATTTGGGCTAGGCTTATAAATGCCTTAGGGCAGATAGCCTAGTATAAACCTATGAACCTATGAACCTATAATGACACACATACACAACACTAAATCAATCCACTGCCCTGGCAATCAGTCTAACCCTAATATGGAAACACACACATGTGCCAGTGTTGAAACTTTTGGCATTAGCAGACAAAACACTTACATTCCCCAAGTAAAGTTCTACTTCCATCTATCAACCTTATTGCAATATTTCCCTGGATTGTAGTAGTTTTAGATGCTGTCTTCTTATATTACTACTGGCTCCAGACATATCTAGATTGCAAACATATCTGATACCCCTGCAGGAATTGCTATGGGTCATGTACAATGATTTACTATTATCTACAGTAAAACATTAACTATCATTTATTATACAAATCCTCTAATCTCTTGAAATCTCTGTTGAGTTTGACTCCCTTTCCCTTCTCCCACCATTTTCCCAGTTCAGTAACATCTGCAAAGAGGTTTACATTGCTCTCTACTCCAGTGCAATATTTTTTTTTTTTTTTTTGGAAAAATAAAATGTAATTTATAATTCTCATCCATCTTTAATCATTTCTGTTTGGCCTATCATTATAACTATCAGCTCTGTTTGTCTATATGTCTGCCTGCCTGTCTGTCTGTCTCTCTATATATCTTGTCTGTCTGTCTCTATCTATCTATCTATCTATCTATCTATCTATCTATCTATCTATCTATCTATCTATCCAGTTCCAGCATTTGCCATTTAATGTTCCTAGTGACATATTGCTCATCTTTAGAAATGGTGAATGCACAGTCACACAGTCACACAGTAGGCAGAATTGAAACATGCCTGGTGGACTATACAAAAACATACCGTTCATCATACAGAGTACATAAAGCTAGGTCAGTTCAGAAAGGATAGCCAAACATGCATTTGTGCAATAATAGCAGTGGACTATGCATACAGCCCTGATCTGGGGAAGGGTTCTTGTAAATGAGGTCAAAAATGGTATCTGTAAAGCTGAAAAATTGGAAATAGCTCTGGCAATGTTGATATCTCAGTTATGTGCAGCTGTAGTTTTACATTATGATATTCTATGAGCACATTCAAAAAATGGTACATGGATTGAAGTTTAGGACTTTCACATTAGTGCCTGTCATTTAATATCTGCAGGGACAGCTAGTCATATTGTGCATTAGTAAATATAGGTGTCATTGTTACTATTCACTGGTAATTCTGGACAGGATACATGTGTTGTATCACTGGGATTCAAACAAAGTAAAAGCTATAAGCATCTCTGGATGCTAATCAAACAGTTGGTTAGACTTTCTTGGCACTCCGCATGCTACATAGATTCAGGACTTTTCCACAATCCTGGTATTGTTGACATTTTGCAAAATGAAATAGGCTCAAATGACAAGGCAGGGGCTACAAACATTTACCTCATATGTAACAAAAGCAATTTGGGGCATTTCTTCTAATAGGCTAGTTATAATAAGACAGATGCGAATAAAAGTTTATCGGGGATACTGCATCAATGTGACAAATATATTAGTATAATTCTATACAGAAGTTAGACTATAACTCCACTATAGCCTGTAACTTCATCTGAAACTACAGTGTATCTTTTTGTTTTTCATATTGGTGCTGTGAAGTATTCTGAGTATATCTGATGCAGAGAATATGAGGAAAGTTACTGATTCTAGGTTTATATATCATTTGTATTGACTGCTTCTATCTGCAGTTGTTCAGTCTCTTTTCACATACAGGCACATTTATGAAAATTAATGTGAACTAAAATCCTAAATTGTATTGGACAACCTCATTCTTATTTTCCTGCTTTGTTGTATATTGTGTCATGTTATGGTTTTGCCTATGACTCCAGTGTCCTTGATGTTTCTGAAATAAGTATGATACACCTAGCAGAGTAGAAAAAATATGAAACCATAGTCTTTTGGGCTATTCGAGCTAAGCTGAAACACCAAGCAGTAGTAGTAATAAATATTTATAAATTAAACTCCAAACAGTGGTAAAAAATCTTGTGATCAAAATTTCTTTACTTTTGCATATAAAAGCTCATTTATTTATGTATCTATAAAAAACACCAAACGCATGGACCCCTATTACTATATCCTCAAAGGTGCATTTATAAAGTCTTAGCGTACACCATTTTTTCAAAGTTCTCTCATTTAAGTTTCACTACTAAATTTCCAGTCAGCAAACACTCCGTTCAATCACACAGAAGCTTGAAGCAAGATAACATTTGGAATAGTAAAACCACCTATATTCTAATATATATTTTAAGAGATATTTAAGTTTTAACCAAACACAATTATATGCTTACATTTCTATAGGATTAAATAGAGTGTTGATTTTTTTCTTTGTTTTTGAAATATGTATTAACACAAGATTTATTTGTTGATTTGATGTTGTCAATCTTCGTTTATCCTTGACTGATGGGTTCAGTTCCAAATATCTGAACTGACTTAGCTGTTACTACAGCTCGTGATGACAAAACATGTCTCAATCTTATGGCCTACCCACAATGCTTATCTCCTTGTTACCTCAGATCTCATTTGCCACTGCCAGAGACAGACATGTTAGCCAGATCTCTTGAGCTAAATCAATTATTTGCTATTTTATCATCTATAATCATCCCTTTCCTAAATAATTTTCTTCACTGTAGTTCTACTTTTTCCTATGTGTTTTCTGCCCTTTCCCTTTTTAGTCAATACTAAATTGTGTTCTCTACCATTGTTGGCAGTTCTCTCTTTCCCGTATGGTTTGTACTCTTTTCTACCTTTGTTGGAAGGTTCCTCCTTCTCGTTAAATTAAAAAAAAAAAATCTTGCTATTTTTCTGCTTTCTCTCCCTATCTTGTTTGGGTCTGGGAGTGAGCACATTCGACAGTTCTCATAGAAAAGTGTGTTTTCTGTTAAAATCTAAGGGCCCTTCTCTTTTTGAGATGTGCCAGAAATGTAGCTGGAGATTCCCTTTTTCTGATGTTTTTTTTCTCTTGCTATGCTTTTGTTTGAGTCAGGTACTTCCACATACATCTCGGTGGTAAAGAGATAACACACTAACACTGGGTTTTAAGAAGGACCTCTTGTTGGATATAAAATAAGCCTTTTTGACTCGCAGAACATCTCTGGTGCTGACGGAGAGGAAAGTGAAACACTTCATCTGCATTCTTTTCTGTTTCAACAACCATTTAGACAGTTTGGTGCCACCTTCTAGAAGGCTCAGAGCTTTGGTTCATTTACATCCCTCTGAATCGACTGCTTCCAAGCATAATGCTTTGATTCCAACCGCACCTCGGAACCAATAGCTTTATTGAAATCTGCATCTTCAGAACTGAAGGTCCTTCTGTTCTGAAAAAAAAGTAAAGGTTAGGGCACCATAACTATCGGAGCAGAGGTTTCCATTGGTGCAGATGAGAGAGATGCTCTTCGGCAACAGCCATGTCAGATTGGCACCAACCTCAGCACTGGTTAAACCTTTTCCAGCATTTTCAACTGGAGTTCTGTAAAGAAGAATAATATGTCTTTTGAATTTCAAACTGGTTTATATAGGATGTATGTGTTACAAATGTATTATAACTATATGGCATGTGAATAACAAACTGATTTGCACAAATGCTTATGTTGCAAATCTACTAGAACTGTATGGCATTTGATTATCAAACTGATTTGTATAGCTGCTTATATTCAAATGTATTAGAACTCTATGGCATTTGAAAAATTAAAATGCTTTTGTCTAGTTGCTAGTACTGAAAGATATATCAACAGTGCACCCTGCTGCACAGGAAGGAATTATACATGCTAGTAGTAACTGTAGATCAGAGCGTGTGTATGTACCTTTAAGAAGCATTTCCAGATGTAGCACGTGCATATATGTACTGAGCATGTGCAAGCAGCAGTGCCATTTTGAGATAACAACCAGAGTGTTAACATGTATAAGTGTGATAGTCAGTCTGTATAACTTTATTTTAAGTTTGACTTACAAAGCCTCATTTCTGATGTTTGTGTGTAATAAAGCTGCTTGAACTGAATCCATGAATGTTCGTCTGTTATATCCTGACCAGACAAGTTAGAAGAACAACTTCTACAAGTCATGAGGTACAGAGTTGAAGGTGAAAACAGACTAAGCAGATTTAGTGAAATAGAGCTCAGACAAATTAAAAAGGGCCAGAAACCAACTAAAGGTAAAGAAAACTGCACAAATTATTTATTTGGCAAAGAAAATGAAACAGTGCCTTTATAAGGCACAAAACGCATTATTAATCAAATGAGTAGTACAAAAACATATTATTAAGTAAACGAAACGCACAAACCACATTATCAATTAAACAAAATGTTCAAACCACAACATTTGATAAAACTAGCAGAGATATTCATGTGGGGCTTAGAATTAACTTTGGTTTGCATAACGCGCATGTTTAAAGTAAAACGGGCACAAGAAAATCATAATGAGCATGATAAGAGATTAAAAGGGTATAATAAGTACAATTAATGGGCAAAATAAGCTTAAAGGGTAAGGCAACTGTATGTGTTTTAGTAAAAGCCTGTGTTTGGGCACAAACATCTATTTTGCATTGACTGAAGCCATTCAAAGCATAACTAGAGCTGCTCAAAGTATCAGAGTTTGCAAAGTGTTTGCAGAGTGTGTGCTTTATTACAGTGCAATTATTTCAAAGAGTTTGCTGTGTGGAAAGTACAGTTATATTGCAAAGTGCAGTTAAAGTACAGCCATTTTGAAAAGTTTCTTGTGCTGTGTGCATTTATTTATTTATTATTTTACATTTGTTTACCAGGAAAGTTTGACTTGGAGCAAATCTAATTTTCAGTGGAGGCCCAGGGATAAATGTTCCAGAAGTATGTCTTTGTGATGTGTGAGGAAACTGGAACACCCGGAGTAAACCCACACAAATGCAAAGAGGACATGCAGACTCCTCACATAAGGCACTTCAGCTGAGAATAAAACTGGAGAACCTCTTGCTCTGAGGTGACAATGCTACCGCTGTACCACTGTACCACCCGGTCTTTATTCTGCCATTTCAAAGACTTTCTTATACTGTGAAGAATTATTTCACAAAATTACAGCCATTTTGAAAGGTTCTTGTACTGTGTACAGTATAGTTGCAAAGTGCATTCATCTCAAAGTGTTTTTTATTCTGAGTTTCTTCTGGTGTGTACAGTTTATTCACAAAATACAGTCATTTTGAAGTATTTCTTACACTAAGGAAGGTTTTTACAAAGTACAGTGATTTCAGAGTGTTCTTGTGCTATGGAGACTTATCTGGCAAAGTGCAGTTATTTCAGAGTTTCTTGTGCTATTGGGCATAATTAAGAGTACTGGCATAAAGTTCTGGTATATATATATATATATATATATATATATATATATATATATATATATATATGTATATATGTGTGTGTGTGTGTGTGTGTGTGTGTGTGTATGTTTGTACATGATTTCAAGCACATTCACTACTGTGTGTTGATATGGCAGAGGCATTTCACAGACCAGGTCCACTTGTGTTTGATCATCATATAGCAGAGAATTGGAGAAAAATCGAGCAGGAATATGATATTTTCATACAAGCAGCTTTTTCTGACAAAGATGCATGTATGAAGGTATTCATTTTGCTTAAATTAGCTGGATCAGAAGCTACTAAAAGAGAACATTCATTTGTGTATGCACCAGAAGTATATGCAGGAGAGGGGGGAAATCATCATATTGTGGTACCGGCTGAATCAAGGGAGGACCCTGAGTGCTTAAAATGCAAATCTAGAGAAATGTGCAACTCCCAGACAAATGTTACATTAGAGAAGCACTTATTTTACACAAGAGACCAAAAGCCAGGTGAAACTTTTGCAGCTTATATCACTGACCTGAGAAATAGTTAAAACATGCAGATTTGGTGACTTTAAAGATGAATTAATAAAGGACAGGCTCATGTGTGGTGTTAATAATGCTGCAGTGAGAAGGATTTTGCTTCGTGACAGTGATTTAATGTTAAGCAAAGCCATAGAGATTTGTCAAATCCACAAGCTCACAGAAAGGCATACAAGTATGTTTACAAGTGATGAGCATGGTTTCAGCAGCCTCTAGAGCAAACATAGACAGAATGCAGCACTTGGCAAGCAGAAACAGGCCTAAGCACATAGCAGCAGCAACCCGTGCGGGTGTTGCAGGGAGACATCATAACTTTCTAGCAAGTTCTAAGACTAGCTCAGTAAAAATGGCATGCTCAGTACAGCATAAGAGTGAGTCAGCAAAACCCAAGTCAAGTCTTATGGTTAACTGTTATAGCGCAAACCACGAGTCTAAAAGAGAAAAGCAGCTTAGCATTTGGTCAGCAATGCTGCAAGTGTAAAAATTTGAATCATTTTCAAAAGTTTTGTAAATCAATCAAGCCTCATTCAGTTATTTAGAAAGGTCACTCAAAAAAGCAAGTCGATCATATAGAGAGCTGCAATCCTTCTTTCTATCTAGATGGTGTATCAGTGGTTGGTGAAAAGGTTAATATAATAAATTTACTGGCAAAGAATGAAATATTTTGTACTGTCCTGATCAATGGTAAACCCATAGACCTCAAAGTAGACACTGGTTCAAAGTGTAATGTAATGTCAGCAGAAACATTTGCTAAAGTGAGAGCTGGTGAGCAACTTAATTTGAGCAATTGTGTGAAACTTGTTGCTTATGGAGGTGAAGAGATTCAAATCAAAGGCTCAAGTGATTTCATGTTATTCGGCTGGGAACACTTACGGCTTGCAGTTTTATGTAGTCCAAAGACCTGTGCAGTCATTATTAGGTCTCAAAGACAGTTTGATAATGAGACTGCTTTCTTTTAGAAAAGAAGTACATCATGTAAGCACATGTCCCAGTTCCAGCATCAGTAATGCTATTTTCTCAGAGTATGCTGATGTTTTTGATAACAAGCTAGGCAAACTCCCAGTTGTGTACTCCATGAAAGTAGACCCAGAGGTCAGTCCAGTGATAAGACCAGCAAGAAGACTTCCAGTAGCTATGCAGGACAAAGTCAATGTCCAGTTAAATAAAATGGTGCAGCAAGGTGTGATTTGTCCAGTCACAGAACTGACTGAGGGGGGTGTCTTTCATGGTAGCTGCTCATAAGAAAAATTCAGATGAAATCAGAATATGCATTGACCCAAGAGACTTGAACAAGGCATTAAAAAGATCTCACCATCCTATTTATACATTCAAGGAGATTGCAACCCTCATGCCAAATGCCACTGTTTTTTTCCTGTCTTAGATGCAAAGAGTTAATTTTGTCAAGTGATGCTTGATTGCAAATCTTTACTACTGAGTACATTCAGTACACCATTTGGTAGTTACAGATTATTCAGGATGCCTTTTGGAACAAATTCTGCCAGTGAAGTCTTTCAGCATGCAGTGGAGCAAATTTTTTTCAGACTACCCATGTGCTATAATAGTTGATGATTTACTGGTAGGAGGTAATGGTGAAGCAGAGCATGACAGAAACCTCAGGAAAGTTCTGGACAGAGCGCATGAAGGGAATTTAAAGCTCAATCCCCTGAAGTGTAAATTCAGACTACCAGAAGTTACTTACATAGGTCATTTGTTTACCGGTACAGGCTAATGACCAGATCTCTGTAAGCAAGCAGACATTCTTGAGATGCCAGCTCCAGACAATGTTCAAGCCCTACAGCATTTTTTTGGCATAGTTAATTATTTGGGCAAATTTATCCCTGACTTTAGTGAATTATCAGCACCTTTAAGAGAGCTGACATGCAAAAGTCTTGCATGGTCATGCTTAGAACAACACTAGATAGTATTTGATAACCTCAAACAGCAAATTACTAACCCACCTACATTAAGGTACTATGATGTCCACAAATGAGTAGTTCTTTCCTGTGATGCTTCAAAGGTCAGTCTTGGTTCAGTTATTCTTCAAGAGGGCAGACCTGTTGCCTATGCATCTAGAACTCTTACCCAAACTGAGATGCAGTATGCTCAAATTGAGAAGGAACTTTTAGCAATTGTGTTCGCATTTTCAAAGTTCCATGATTATATTAATGGCCGAACAACCCAGATAGAAACTGACCATCAACCTCTAGTCACTATTTTACAGAAGTCTATGCATTCCATTCCAGCAAGACTGCAAAGAATGATGCTCAAATTGTAAAAGTACAATTTCAAAATGGTCTACACAAAGGGTAAAATTCTTTATCTAGCTGATACCTTATCCAGATCACCCAGAAATACCACAGAACAGCTTGATGCAGAGAATTTTGACTTTGATGTCATGGAAGTGCATACTTTTTCTACCACAAGACTTGATGAGCTAAGAGACCATACAAAGACTGATCTAATTTTGCAAAAGCACAACCACTTCATCAATGTAGGATGGCTGTCAAAACAATCCTGTGTACCGACAGAAGTACAACCTTATTTTCCATACAGAGATGATATGCTAATGGAAGCTGGTATCATTTTCAAAGGTCCAAAAGTTATTGTTCCTACTTCCTTAAAGTGAGAATACATTCAGAATTTACATCATGGCCACCCAGTTTCTGATTCTACCAAAAGAAGGGCAAGAGGACTAGTGTTTTGGCCTTCTCTAACAAAAGACATTGATAAAGTGCTTTCTTCTTGTTCAGTGACCAACTTTACTAAACTGCAATTGCAAAAAGAGCCACTTCAGCTAAGCCAAATTCCTGAACTACCTTGGTCATCAATAGCAACTGAGATATTTGAGTGGAGCAGTCAACATTACTTAGTGTTGGTAGACTCTTATTCGAAGTGGTTTGAGATTGATTTGCTACCTAACCTAACATCCAGTGTTTTATTACTAAGATGAAACATCTTTTCTCAGTCCATGGTAGTCCACATAAAGTTATTTCTGACAATGGTTCTCAGTTTAGCAGTCAATTGTTTCAGAGATTTGCTAAAGAGTGGAACTTTATCCATGTTACTAACAGTCCTGAATATCCACAATCAAATGTCCTTGCTGAATGTGCAGCACTGAGTGCAAAGCAATAACTGGAGAGGTCAACGCATGACAATACCAATATCTTCTTGAATTTACTTAATCTCAGAAATATATACTGTGACAACCTTCTTGGCTCACCTGCTCAGAGACTTCTTCCTAGGTAAACCAGTACAACCTTGCCTATCAGTTCTAGTATGTTGGTGCCTAATGCTAAAAACAACAGAGCAATCAAAACCCAACTTTTTAGGAAGCATTCTTATCAGATGCCAAGCTATGATAAAATGAAGAGATTTCTTCATCTGTTAAAAGAAGGAGAGACAGTGAGGATACAAATGACAAAAGTGTTTGATTGAATTGGTCAAGTGACAGATATGTGTACTGAGCTGAGATCCTACTTAGTGGAATCTGAGGGTATAGAGTACAGGAAAAACTGCAGACATATTTTTCCTGGTTCAGAAACAATATTACAGCATCGTACCTGTGATACAGACTCTAGATCGCAGAGTAATGTTGACAATGTTCATACCGAAGAACATGTCGCAGTATCCATTCCTGCTCTGATGATGTCCCAGATGCCCCCAAAGTTGAGCATTCCTTGAAGACAGTCCCCATTGCTAGATGCAATTCAGACTTTTATGTTACATGGTCAGGTCATATTTCTAGACCTAGTGTAAAATACACAGCAACCTGGACATGATTATTTTATATGTGTCTGATTTTGTATGATTACATTAGTTCTGTATAATTGCATGTTACAAGATCATTTCTGTAAATTGCATGTCATTGAATACTGTCATTTCATATGTGGACTATTTCTCAAAGAGGGAGGATGTTGATCAGAGCATGTGTATGTACCTTTAAGAAGCATTTCCAGCACGTGCATATAAATACTGAGCATATGCAGACAGCAGTGCCATTTTGAGAGAACAGCCAGAGTGTTTACATGTATGAGTGTGGTATACAGTCTGTTTATAAGTTTATTTAAGTTTAAGTTACAAAGCCTCATTTCTGATGTGTTTGTGTGTAATAAAGCTGCTTGAACTGAACCCATGAAAGTGCGTCTGTTTTATCCTGACCAGATGTGCGACAATAACTGAATTAAAATGTTTATTTTTTTAACAGAGGATATTAGCAGAACTGGAGATCTCTCAGGGCTGACTCTGTTTGACTCCAGTGACCACGCATTCACTGCTATTTCTTGAAGCAGTTCCTGTACCTCAGAGCATTGGCACACACTGATCCGGTTCTGATTTTTACCTTGTCCATTTCTCTTACGTGAAGGGAGGGATTGTGGTTCCAAGGTTGTCCTTCTCAGTTCTATTGTCTCTTCCCTCTTCATGCAGTTCACTTTTTCAGGGCTATGAAGAGTCCAATCTACTGCATCCCCCCTTCACCTGTACTTTACCAACATATCCACAGGGACAGTGAATGCCCAGATGGCAGGGGTCCTGGCTGTTTGATCTGTCTTTCTCCTGATACCCTGCCTCCGACCCCTCATGAGAGGAAGTGCAAGAGGAAGCATTTACATTCTATGGAGGAATCTGTCACTGATGATGCTGAATTCAATGAAGAAGGATCCCTAAAGTTTCTTTCAGGTGATATCTCCTTTGGAGACATCCTGGAGCCACTAGAACAGGGAGATGACTTAAAGTTCCAAATCCTAACCCCAGAGGAATCAGTATAACTATCTTTCAGCACCCAAAGTTTTACCCTTTGAGTGTTTCCATTCAAAGATGAGCTTATTCAGTTGATTTCTCTACAGGTGTTGAAAGGTCCTGACTACATTCAGCCCACCCCCCCCAAGTACTCCTGACAGAATTCTCTTATTCCCCAAACATTAACAGTTTAGGGCCAAGGATATGTCTGTGGAGTCCATGGTTGTTGCAGCCACCTCAAGAAAAGGTGCTGTCTGTAAAAGGTTCCTCTTTTCAATCACCTAACAGAGAGTTTCAGATGATGGATAGGTTTGGAGAGCAAGTTCTCTTTTTAGCGATCTGTCCCTTAAAATCCTTGAATTTATTGGCATCTTTTACCAGACCTCAAGGGATATGGTTAAAAAGTTGTTACATTGTTTTCTAGTCATCTACCTTACAAGCTATGCCCAGCTCATCCATGACCCTCATTGCACTTGCAGACCAGTAGGTTCAGGCATTCCCACCGGGAGATATGCCTAGATGCATCTATGTGATTTTGCAGAATCATTTGGGTCTTACCTGTCCATGTCTTTTTGCTGGATCATCTCCCTTTTGCACCCGCCCAAAGGAAAAAAAAAGTTTGAGAAGCATTATTTAAGTATTAGGAAGATGTTAAGACCTTTTTAGCCATAGAGATACCTTTTCCTTTCCCGCCTAAGATCCTTTTACAGAAATGAGAGGGACACTGAGGAAATATGGCTAGAGATTCAAAGGGCCTTTTCCAAGACATACATAGAGACAGTTGTCCCAGGGACACTCGAGGGGAACTTTAATGGAAAATGCCACTCATGCAATAGGGGTGACTAGCAGAACCCCAGCTTCAAGGAATGTTTCCTTGGTAAGCCTTATCTGCTCTCCTGAAAGGAAGCATGATTGTCTTCCTCTGGGGGCAGTTGGGGGGCACTTACACCAAAACACCTGGTTGTAAACAAAAAAAAACAAATACTGATTCTTGAGTGCAAAAAGAATACGTATATTCAGAGGTTCTAGCATACCCTTTCTGGTTTTATCCCCAGTACACAAGAAAAAGTGATTCAACAGTTACTTATATACTAAAACTGCAAAAAAAAAAAAAAGAGAGAGAGAGAAAGAGATTCATCATAGAATTCCCACCAGCCCAGAGAGAATCTGGAATTTACTCAAGATTGTTTTTACTGTCAAAAAGGGAAGTGTCGGCAGATGAACCTTGGGTTTCAGTGTTCTGACCGATTTGGTTCACCAAATGGAATTCTGTATGGTTACACTTCAGACCATTCTTCCATTCTTGGAAAAGGATGACTGGATATGCTCCTTAGACCTTCTGGAGGTGTATTACTATATTACCATATTAAATAGACAACTCCCCCAGAAGGTTTCTCCACTCCCAGTTAGGAGCCAGTCATAACGACTTCAGGGTTCCTTTCTCTGACCTCACTATAGCCCCCAAGGTGCTCACTAAATGCTTGACAGAAGCAGCAGTTACATTGAGACTGCAAGGATTCCAGGGGTTTCCATATCTGGGTGAGTAGTTCATTACCGCTCAGACCAAGCATTTGTTACCAAAGCAAGAGACTATGTCCTGCCCACTTGAACATACCTAGAAATAATTGTAGTCATGAAAAATTACTATTGACCTTTACTCAAGGTTTAGCATTCATAGGTACAATTTCCAATTACAAAACCTTCAAAGCCCCTAGGTTCAAGGCTTTGTGGGAGTTACATGAGTTCCCTTGGTAAAGTATTACAGGAGAATTCTTCATTGGCTACTTGCTTTTCAATTGTCAATACCTTATTAACCTATGTCAGATAGATTTTTGACATCCAATCTTTGCAGAAAGATACAGCTTGGAAGTTGCACTCTGAAGAGATTCCTCAGGGCCGTCCCCTTTTTCTCACCACAGCCAAGGTCAGAGTGAACACAGATGTCTCAAAATGGTGCAAAAGGCATTATTTGGACTAGACAATCCACAGTTCCCTATAAAGGTCAATTTCCTTATCAACATCAATCATGAATCAAGCCACTCACCTGGATAATTATTAACCCACTTCTATTACAGTTCTCAGCAAAACTCCTGTTATTGTGATATGAATTGTTTCTTAGTACTTGTATTGTTCTATTGCTTGTTTTTTGTACTATTGTTTATATTGCACTATAGATTGAACTGTACTATTAAGATTGCTTGTTCTTGCACTGGACTGGACTATTGTCTGGATTGTATTCTCTGAAATATTCTCAGAAATATTCTTTGAAATATTGTTGTTTTTTATTATACTGCGGCGCTTTTCTGCCCAGGTCTCTGCTGAAAATGGGCCCCTAGCCCAGTTGGACACTACCCGGTAAACAAATGTAATAAATAAATAAAATAAATAAAACATTTTAGTGATGAAATAAATATTAACTCTTTGTGGTAAGAAACACTGTGAGAATGGGTGTTTTTCTCCCAACCAATTACCGATAGCAATGCATATTCAGGCCAGCTCCGATATAACAGGCAAAATGAGCAGGTCTATTCTTCTGCCTCATGAGTGGCCCTTCATTCCAAACATGATAAAAAGGTTTCTTCAACCAGGGGGTCAGCCTGTCTGCAGACTCTCAGCCTCTTGGCCTCATCCCTGAAAAACAAGTGCAACAACTTCCTTGCCCCCCTTAAAGGGAGTCAACAAAGGATACTCCCTTATACACTTAGTCCCCACTTGGAATTTCTATATGTTTCTCTCCATTTCCACTAATTCCAAGATCCTACAGCAAGTGATACAGTTGAGGAACAAAGTAATTATCTTTACTTCTTATTGGTCTCAGCAGATTGAGTTCCTCCTTTTTATGTGGCCTTATTCAATGCGAAACGGAAGGACTCTGGACCCATCTCCAGACCTTCTGCCTATCCAGACAGTTTAACTTAACTGAACATTCTGAAATTCAACTGGCAGCTTGATTTCCCCAATTCCCGTTATGACCAAGTGGACTTACCTTTCTTCCCTAGTATATCATAATCTATTAGCTTCCTGCAAGCCATATGCATGTAGGCTCTACACTAGCAAAAGGAAGAAATTTCACCCTTTGGACCTTTGAAAGGGACATTGACTCCATTTCAATTCCAATTTACATTCAAGACCTTTTAGTTTAATTTTTTTCAATGCAGTTGCTTCTCCTTTAACTATTAAAGTCCAGCTAGCATGGCTCTTTCTTGACAGACTCTATTTTAAAACCTCCTTATAACTTTCTTACCTCACCTTCAAATATTTGTTTTGGTCTTATGGATGTTTGTACGACCACCCTGCCAACCTGTTGCTAACTGTTAGTTACAAAACTTTGGTCCTGGAAAAAGTTATTTCTCAGTGGTGATGGCTTCTGCCAGAAGAATTTTCCAAAAATACAAGCCTTATTATGTAAACCTCCATTCCTCCTTTTCAGAGAGATAGAGTCTCCCTAAGGATACTTTATACTTAAGGTGATGTCACACACCAATATAAATCATGCTATAAATGTGCTATTCTTCTTTCCCAACATTTCAAACAAAGGTAAATACTATTTATATTTATTAGATGTTCACAGTCAGTTATGCTTTTATCTGTCTACAACAAGGTTACCTTAGTCAGATGCCTCACACAGAAGCAAATTGATTTACCTGTTCCTTTAAAAAGCTCTTTCTATGAAAGTCATGTCTTCTTCCATGGTTTTTATCTTCAACCTTTATGGATGATATATTTACAGCAGCAATTTGGTTTGCTCCACATACCTTCGCCATCTGTTTCTAAATTAATTTAGTCTCTAGGTGACCCATGTGGTGCAATATTGTTCATAAATATACTCCTGAGAATCCTCCCAAAATTAAGAGTAGCTAGGGATTCTGTCCCATCAGTCAAAGATAAATGAAGATTGACAACAACAGATAAAGAAGTTATGTACTTACCATAACATTCCATCTGTGTTGTCCATCTTCCTTTATCCCTAACTTCCCTCCTTCCTTTCACCTGCCCTAGCAGTTTTTTTCCCCTGGAATGGGCAATATGAATACCTTATTACTGATTATATACAAAAGGTTCCAGATATGAAACATGCTATAATAAAATAGTTAAATTTGCAACTGACTGCCCACATCATACCCATCACTGTCACTCCTTAAAAAAACTCTCCTGGTTAGAACTTCTACAACTCCTATCCTATAACCAATTAACCTTAGCACACAAGCTAGTATATCAACCTGAGAAAAACCCTGCCCTTTTAAATATTCTCCAGCCTTATACCACAAATTGAAGTCTTCGCTCAACAAATTAATCTCTACTACAAGTGTTCAAATCCACTAATACGGCAGGAGACTCCCTATTTTCTCATCATGTAGCAACGAGGTAGAATTCACTACCTCACAGCATCTGGACCAACACAAATACCAACCAATTCAAAAAGATTCTTAAAAATTATCTTAATGACACTGACTTTGTTCCTGTACTACTCCTGGCTAACTAGTTTTAATAGTTTTTGGTCATAGCTTTTCTTCTTCCCTCACTACCTCATAATCGATGCTCTCTCTCATGTCTCGATAATCTCTAACCTCATCCTCTTCTATCCAATTTCCCCCCTATAAACTCTTCATCAGCTTACTTTGAGAAACTACAATGTCTACACTGAAATAAGGAATTATATCAGATGATTGTATAATACAAATGTCTACTATAATAGCACTGAATGTCATTTCTGGTGTACTGTATGTCTTCTATATTTTTGTATAATTTCCTTAAATTTTGTATAATCTGTATATGTGGAGCTTTTCTCCCCAGGCCTCCACTGAATATGGGTCTTATCCCAGTCGGACTTTCCCAGTAAACAAATATAAAATAAATAAAATAAAATATGACCTATATGAAAGCATTATGTTATGTAATTCTGTTTTTCTGCAAACTCAATCTGAGGTAACTAGGAGAGAGGCATTGAAGGTAGGGCTTGAGCTCAAGAGCTTTTTGGTCATCGTGAGCTGTAGTAACGTCCAAGTCATTTCCAATTGTATTTATTTATTTTATTTTGCATTTGTTGACTGGGCTAGTCTAACCGGATATATGTCAATTTTCAGTAGAGGCTTGGGGAGAAAAACTCCACTAAACAGATAGTCGCAATTTCAGATACAGTACACTTTTCAGACTAATACAGTTGTTTACATAGCAACTTAGTAATCATGAGAAAATAACATATTTAAAAAAAAGACAAAACAATAAAAGAAGAAAATATTATTTAGAAGGCAGTGACACATTCATAAAGTCCAAACTAAGTATACATCAACACATTCGATAATAGTTCGTAAGAAGTATGACATTTATCTTCTTCTTCTTCTTTTGGCTTTTACCGGTTAGGGGTTGCCATAGCGGATCACCTGTCTGTTCATGATTGGTAGTGGAATTTTATGATATTGAGTTGCCAGCCCGGCACCCAACCTTCCACAGAAGGCACACACATGCACACACTCACTCCAAGGGTCAGTTTAGAGTGGCCAATCCACCTACAGCATGTCTTTGGGATGTGGGAGGAAACCGGAGCACCCGTAGGAAACCCACATGACCACAGGGAGGACATGCATTTATACAGTCTTAAATTAGCTTAACTGATCAGATTCTCAAACGTATAAGAAGGAGGTGGACTTAATGTAGCAGTAGAGAAATTAGTATATAGTGCACATAACATAACATAACATAATAGGAAGGGGATTCTTAGCCTGGGTTAGTACATGGGCATAGCCAGTGAGTTGTAAGGTATAATTTGAGTTTCTTTTTGAATAGTAATGTTGGAGAAAGAGATGTGAGTTCACAGGGAAGTAGGGTCCAGGTTTTTCCCACAGTGTTAGAGAACAGTGAATCCCCTGCTTTATTGTTGAGTTTATGTATGGTTACCAGTAGTTTATTTGCTGAGCGTAGAGTTGTAAGATTTTTATATGGTGTGATTAGACTCATGAGTATTGTTGTATTGCTAGGATGATAAAGGGTCTTATGGACAATAATAAGTTGGTAAAATTGAAGCTGATTAGGCAGCTCCAGCCAACCTAGTTGTTTTAGATTATGACAGTGGTGGGTTCTAAAAGGGGAGCCAGTGGCAAATCTGGCAATGTTATTTTAGGAAGTTGACAGTTTGTTGAGGTTGTTTTTAGATAGATTAGTGTAAATAGGTGAGGCACAGAGGAGAGTAGAGATGAGGTGGGTGGTGTGGGCAATAGTAGTTCTAGCTATAGGAGTAAGGAAGGGCTTAATCTTATAAAGGGAGTCTAGTTTTCTGTTAACTGATTTTAATGTAGTGTTGATGTGAGTATCAAAGTTAAGGTTGTGATCTATTATTACTCCTAAGAGTTTGGTGGTTGTGTCAGGAGATATGACAGTGCCGTTATTAGATTTGATAGTGAAATCAATTGGTGTGGACTTTTGTGTGGGATTGAAGAGCAATAATTTTGTCTTTTATTGGTTAAGGAGAAGACAGCGCTGTAAAAAACATTTTTCTACAATTTCAAGGACATTTTGGGTAAGGGACTGCAGTTCAGAAGAAACAGTAGTGGAGCATATTTATGTGGAATCTTCTGCGTATTGTATGCAGGTAGCTTGAGGGATGTTTACATTTAGATCACTGCTAAACACTGAGAATAGAAGAGGGCCCAATATACAACCTTGAGGTACACCAAAGGTAACGGGAAGGTGGGTAGATAGATTATTATCCCAAAGCACTGCCTGTTGCCTATTATATAAGTAGGATTTGAACCACTGTAATGCCTGTGTATCAAAATGAGAGGGAATTAAGTATATTCAAAAGTAGATGGTGGTTGACCATGTTAAAGGCTTTTGAGAGATCAATAAAGAGTGCAGAACAAAGAGTGTTTCTCTTGCAGTTTTTGTTTATGTGGTCAGAAAAGGATAAGAGGGCAGTGGTGGTGCTGTGGAAAGGCCTGAAATAATGCTGACAGTTAGCTAGTAGGCTATTTTGGAGAAGGTGGTCTAACAGTTGACGGTCAATGCATTTTTCCATAATTTTAGCTAGAGGAGAGAGTAAGGCAATTGGACAAAAGTTTGAGAGTTCTGTTGAGTTACCTCCTTAGTGTAGGGGGATTATATGGGAGATTTTCTAAATAGATGAGATGGTTCCTTCTGTCATGGTTCTATTTATTAGGATAGAAATAGGATAGGCTATAACTTTGTTGCTATTTGCAGGTATTTGGCTGGTAATAGGTCAGCTGTGGGAGTGGATGGTTTGAGTTTTTGAAGAAGGGTGCAGACGGGGGATGTTGGAACTAGTTGTAAATGAAATGAAGGCAGTAAGCTAGTTGAGGAGGAAGGCAGGCTATAGGATACTGGAGGTAATGAGTTAGCAAGTGATTGGATGGCTTCAGTAAAGAAGGTATTAAAGGCATCAGCAATTTGCTTGGGATTCTCATAGGCTATCCCTGATGGGGTTGTTGTCTTGGAGTGACCTGAATGTAGGAGTCTATTGATACCTGTCCAGAATTTTTGTGGTTTATGTTGGTTAGTTTCTTGAAGTTGAAAGTAGAAGTTTCTTTCATCTAAAAGTATTGATGTTTTAGTAGTATTTCTAAGCTGCTTAAATTTTATATGATCAGCTGGGTTTTTAGTAGTACACCATTTGGCCCAGATTTTGTTTCTAAGTAGAATTTTCTGCCTAGTTTCTTTTGTTAGCCATGGAGCAGTTTTAGCCTATTTCTGATAGTACAAGTAGGGGCATGGTAGTCCAGGATTTCTAAGAATTTGGAGTTGAAGTATGTCACTGCATCCTCTAGCTGGAAGTGCTTTAAGGGTGACCAATCACATGCACTAAGTTTAATTTGGAAACTTTCAGGGTTAAAATGTTTATTGGTTCAAGTGGTTCTATATGTGGTTGGATAGAGAATATTAGTCTTTTGTCTAATTATATATGTTAGTGAGTGATCGCTAATGTCATCTGGAAGGGTGCCTGCTTTATATGTTAGGGGATGAGTATTTGTTAGACTCCAATCTAAGGTGCTTTCTTTATGGGTGGGTTTGTGGATTCTGGTAGGAGAGGTGATTGTTTGGGAGAAACCATGTAGGTTTATGTGGGTAGTAGGATTAACAGTAGTACAGCTATTCCAGTCTATATTAAAGTCACCTAGCACTATGGTTTCTTGTGGGTAGATTGTGGAAAGCCAGCTAAGGATATTTTCAAGGGTGGTGATGTTATTTCCAGGAAGAAGATAGGAGCATGTAATGTAGATGGATTTACATGTGTTAATCTGAAGCTTAGTGACAAGGATTTCAGTATTAGTATCTAAAGGTGGTTGGACATATAATGAAGTAACTTGAAGCCCTACTTTGTATGGTATGGCTACACCCCCACCCATCAGTCAAGGATAAATGAAGATGGACAACACAGATAGAACTTTCTGGTAAGTACATAACTACTTTTTTCTTTACATAAGCACAACACTTAATTGCTGATTTGTATAAGTTTTACATAATAAAGGTTTGTTTTGCTACTAAGAAATGAAGCTATTTTTAATCGCAACAATATTTGTTGTTTTGGTATGAAGGACATGAAGGTATTTTTATTCACAAAAGTGACAACATTTTGATTGCAACAAGATTTTTTACTCTGTTTGGAGTTGAATTTACAAATATTTCTTACTACTACTGCTATTACTTGGTGTTTTAGCTTAGCTGAAATAGCTCAAAAGGCTATTTTTTCATATCTTTTCTAGTTTTTTTTCTAGTTGTTTTGACCTGAATACTTGCACCTTGTTCACTTTCTAATGGTTTAAGCTAACTAAACCTAGGGTGCACACACTGCTTCATTTCTACACCTAGCAAAGTATAGCACTTGGATAAAAGCAACATCTAACAAAATAATATAGCAATACTGGTAGTGGGTACCTCATATGCATTTCCTTCCAAGCATTTCCATGGAGCACAGTGTTAGAGCAGTTTTGAAATCTGAAGCTAGTATATGAACGTCTTCCTATATAAAACAAGATATGGGGACAAAAACCAACTAGAACAATGACTCCATATAACAACACACATCAAAATATGCTATGCATATTCAGTTAACAGTTAACATTAGACTGAAGGCACGAAAGTATTTCACTGTTGAAGCTAGCCTAGAAATGATGTGTCTAAAGTTATCTGCTTCAGAGTTTTGATTAACTGTAGTAATTGTGGACAGGGTTGGTAGCTGAAGTCATTTGGCAATGCTTACATAAAAATGTCTGATATACAAAGATGAGAATGAGAGTAGCAACAGAGATGGTGCTGGAAGTGTTTATTTTTCTGCTATATGCAAAACAAGGGTCCATTTCATTAATGTGGAGAAGTGCAGGTAGATGTCATGTAAGACTGTCATACATGCTAAGTTTTGCATGAATTTCAAGAATGAACCCAGATATAATTTCAGATTACTATTACTTCTGTCTCTGTGAAGACACTCTTGGATAAAGTTAGTGCAAATGCAACCAAAATGCATGCTAATCTGAGCATCATTTACTCATCGGAATCCTACTTATATAAATTAACAATGACAGAAGGTCACAACTCTCATGGTACTCATACATATGGAAAATTAAAATATTTAAAAATTAAGTAACATTTATAATTTTAACTTCAACATTTTGGTGACCATTAAAAAATGTGAACATTTTGCCAAAAAAGACGCCCTGTAACAAATATAACTCAAAATATGCACTAAAAATGAAGGCTATATATTCTTTAAAGAACAGACCAAAAGTATAAAGAAGAAAAATCAAATAACTTAAGAAAGAGGTTATTCCAGATTAAATTAGCCAAGCAATAATATTCTACTGAACAAGCTAGCATTTATGCCATATTGCTAAGTATGCTGAGCAAACAATTTTCTCTACTAATTAAGGCTGGGTCAACTTTAACATAGTTTGCAGGGCATCAGAGGATCTCCCACTGCCATCACTAATGGTCAGAATAGTAGACCTATCTCTACACTTTTTACATAGATCCTAAATATAAGTGAGCCATAATGGAGTTTTGGTACAGAAAATTTACTCTGACCTACATAACAGAGAGACTTTCTTTTTACACATGGAGAAATATATTTCAGATGAAAAAAAGGAATCTCAGAGCAACTACTTGGTAGAATGGGTTAACCAAATTATCACTGTCCACGCAGTCAAATTATAGATAAAAACAATAGCTTTTCATATTATATTAAAGTACTTAGGGGATTATATGACACTTCCAAGAAATAATGTGCCCTGTTTCCTCTTAATTATTTTCCTGCATTATATAAGAATGGGTCATTGTTGCCAGTAATGAAACAAGAAAACAATTGATATCACATTTTGCCGAGAAAAAATACATACCTGCAGATTCAATAACCTCTGTGTAGGCTTAGTGCAAAGCCTACATGGAGTTTATGTACTAGCATGATGAGCAGCAGTGCTAATTGTATATGCATTCAAAGCATCGAGCTTACACCGATACAAGCGAGGTTTCATGGGCAGCAACACCATGTAAAACCGCATGAACACATTCAGACATGCAGACAAGTTTACCAGAGAGCAAACTTGCTTTATGCAAGATTGAGAGGACAACCACAGTGACTACCATGATTTAATTTAAGACAATGACTGCAGTCCTAATACAGAGAAAAGTGTACTCAGTGCAAAAAATAGTACAAACATGTTTTTGCCATACTGAAATTAAAGTTTTACTGGTGATCAACAAGGGTACATACACTGCCATTATAAGGGGAATCAAGCACACCTTCTTCAAAAATGACCAGTTTTTGGAGGTGTTAAGAGGAACACTGTTACACCTGTAGTTTAAATTACAAGCAATGCTGGCCAGTTGAGAGGTTTGCATGACACATAGCCCATGGCATCTATGTTGTCAAAGAGCTGTGTATTTACAGGGTGCATCACAGGAAGACGTATCACACATGGATCTTGTATAACACCTTGAAGGGAAGTATTCACTGTCAACTCATAATGATTATGCATCGCAAAGAATACTTATGTATGAACAGTAAGATGTGTGGAAGCTCACTGTGGCAAAAGTGATACACTTGAGTAAATCATCCCTGGAAGATGTGTGGTGAGGTACATGCCAAAAGGTGCATTATACTCAATTATTTGAGTGATGAGGGCTGAGAACAATGGGACTATAATATCAATTGATGTGGATGGCCTGTCCATATTCAGGATATGTGCTACATACAAGGGATTTGTCATGACTGTTGTCACATGTTAGTGGAAATCTTGCTTACTATCTACCTAAGTACCCAAGTCATGTACCACTTCTTCTGCTCATAGGGTGTGCTGTTTATATTATAATTAGCTTGTGTATTTACTTTCAAAAGAAAATAATCATGCTTTTTGTTCATCTACTGTGTCTTCATGGCTCTGGCAACAACCAGTTTTGTGTGTTAATACTTTCTGCAGTATATCCATAATAGTCTTCTTGGATTCAATGATTGTCTGCAATTTGCAGTCATCCACAAAGCTGGTTAGAGAAAAGATGACTAAGTTTGTCTTGAATTCTGAGACTTAAATACTGAACAGGAAAGGACCTCATACAGAACCATGGGGTATGGAACTGGTTACTGCACTCTAGCTACAGATAACTTCACATTATTTGACATTATGTGCCCTGTGTGTGATCTATTGGTCTAACCACTTGGTTATGTAGATCTTTATGCCAACTTTGAGACAGTTTCCCTGTAATAACTGAGTGTGGATTTTTGTCAAATGCCTTGGTCACGTCAAGTTTTGTAGGATGACACTCTTTTCCTCATGCATGCCCTTGGTAACCTTCTTGAAGACATCAATCAGATTTAACAGATGTGATGTAGCCTTAACAAATTAAAAATGGGTTTGGTACACTGTTGTGACATTACCTGTGTCCTCAGGATTATGGATGTTTAATTCCCTGCATCAGGTGATGACTCTCTCTTGTTCAGACAGATGACTGTTGCTGTAAACCCTTCTGTAAGAACACAGTCTGTCTGGAGGCTGTGCTTAAGTAGGGATCCGACTGTGTCTGCTAGGTCAGGATTTAAGTCATGGTATAGGCAACCTGGGATGGTGTCAGGGCACATTGATCATGTGTTATTAGCCTTAGAGAGTGGACATATTAGCTGCTCTCCTGAAAAAATAAACTGTGTAATGTTTGCATGTACACTTTGGATAATGGCCATTGGGGAACGGGGGGGGGGGGTGAAGTGTGAGACAATCAATCAACTAGCAGATTGTTTATTGATTTCACTTGAGTACATCTAGTGGCATCCACAAACAGCTCTGCACTTAATTGTGTATTCCCCTTAACATTTCACACTTATTTAAATCAATGATTTGTGAATATACCTCCAAATACAACCTTGGTTATGCATCACATGCTATTAAGTGGTACTGTTCACCCAGTCATACAACTCTACCAATGTCTCATAGTTACATCAGTTGAACAACATATGCCTATATGTTTTTTTTTTTGAAAGCTCTGAGTGTCCTGATACCATATAAGGACACATTACAAATGAGTTGGTTGTGACACAAGCAGAACAGTTACTGATACAAATGCTGATAGTTACACAATGGCATTGGTGACCACCTCAATAATCCTTGTAATTGGGAATAGCTGCACAATTGCACATGCAATGAATTCCACAAGGTTACAATTGAATCAAAACATATTTTTTGTGTATATCACAGCATTACATCATTTGGATGAAACAAAACTTATGTGACCATGTAATCAGTATGAATGTATATTGATGTATATCAAAGAGCATATAATGATGGTAGGTATGCACATGAACACATACGCCATACTGCAAGTGTCACTGTGATGGTTAAATGAGAACTGTGTATAATGTTGATCTGCTCCATTACAAAATCACATGCCTTCCTAAGACACCATTTTACATAGTATCATCCCATGTCAAAAGTTCTCAAGAAGCATATTACTACAGCGATTATGTAATCAAATGTCATCAGTGGCCATCAATACATTGCCTCACATCACAGGTTGTGATACCCTCTTGTAGGCCTACCGTACATCCACACCTCAGAAAAGCACATGTCAACATTGACATGTGAAACATTCATAGGGGCTAATCTAACAGCCAACATCCCATAAAATCCTAGTCATTATTATACCATTTAAACCAAACTCCCTATATCTATATGCTGGAAGATAGTAAGGCTGCATGCATATGTGTGTATTTGTTTGAATACATTACATACTGCCTCTGTCCATACATTACATGTGCAACACCCCATGACATAATTAGCAATCACACATCCAGTGGTCTGCAGATGGCTTGCAGAGGCTCATGGAAGGACTCTGCTACATGAGTTATGTATGACATGAGGATATCCTTCACTCCTCTACAGGAAGGATGTCATGTGGCCAGAGGAAAAAAGGAGATGTTAGATGTATGCCGTTACGTTAAAGGTTCTCCTAAGTGGTAGCAAAATGAAAATTGATTCAAAAGATCATAAAATGACTGTAATATACCACCAACCACACACATAGCAGTAGACTGGGCCCGATTTGATTATTACACTTGTGTAGATATATAAGCTGAATTGCATACAATGTAACAAAAGCACCACCACATATGTCTGAATTTATCTCTGTCTCGTTGCACTTTGTGGAGTATGATAGCATCATTGTATGCTGAGAAGAGCATGTTGGGAGAAGTGTCTGACATGGATGTAGAGTCACTTCTCGGTGTAAAATTGTCTCAAAATTATTATTTGAATATATGCACACTGAAGTTGTCTGTGGTCATATTAGAACCCCTAAATATCTAGCTACATAAGCTGGAGAATACAGTATTTAACATTACTGCCACAGCACAATTTGAGTTTAATATTGTCTGAGTGCACTTTATACACATGATGTTCTAAAATTGCCATCATACTGATAGCTGAATATACACACCAGTTGACTGCAGTGAGACTAGAACCACTACCTAACTATCAGCAGAACACAATACTTAATAGAAGTGCTACAGCACAAGTCTGACTTTCATAATGTCAAACAATTTATAGCTGATGACAGCAGTGTCTGGTGAGAAGAATATGGTAGTAGGAGTGTCTCACTTGCTGTTCTAAAATGGTCTCTAGAATGTGGACTAACTGAACACAAACACACACAAGTTGACCATAGTGAGATGAGACCCCCTATCCAACTTTCTAGAGAACACAGTGCTTAATGCAAGATCCACAGCAGAAGTTTGGTTTTCATAGTGTCAGACAATACTTTGTAACAGATAACATAATGATTGGATGTTTGGGAGATGATGTTGAGAGGCCTGCATGAAATAGTTGTATATGCATATACAACCATCAAAATATTGGTTCTCCACAAGACTTGCTCGATGACAGGAGGATAAAGACTAATACTCTTCTGACTACGCACAAACCAGTTAGACACCATGTCACAAATCTTACTTGTAACTGCTGCTGGACAATTTATAGTGGATGACATCATCACTGAATGTTTGGGAGAAGATGGGAGGCCTGTATGAAATAGCTTTGTAGGCATATACAGCTATCAAAATATTTGTTCGCATGGGACTAGATTAATGACAGTAAGATACAGACTCATGTTCTTCTGACTATGCATACACACTTACACATACATAGAGACACACACTTAATGTGGCTGTTGTGGTACGTTAACCCATATGAAAGCATTTTGTTTACATCCACAGAACAAAGTAGTTAATAACTGCACAATCCCTGAAGGATGTTTTTGCCTTGTCATATTGGTCTTTATACATGATGCACCATTATTATATGATGTGGATAAAATATCTTGTTATGAGAGTGGTGTAGAAAGTGTGGAATTTGTATTTTCTGTTGTGTTTCTAATGTGCAGGTATGCTTTAAAATGAGCTTCTCATACTAGATGCAAAACGCTGTCAGGAATGCATGTTGCAGAACTGAGACATATGCACCTGTTTGTCAATATGTTGTGTATATTACACACTTAGAGTCACACACAGTCACACACATATTTTGTGATTAGCATGGATGGAACTGTGTGTGTGCATGTGTTCGTATTTGTGATGATTTATGTCCACATTAGGACATGTATAAAGGCAATCTCAATGTTTATTGTCATTATAAAGCTTTAGATGATATAACAATGCAGTTGTGATATTTATTTTTGTAGTGTACTTGATATTTGCAAACTACTACTGATATATCCATTTTCAAGTGCATGGGTTGTGTTTTTACATGGATTATAATGGGATGAAGACAGGGCAGTAGACATAGTAATATATGGCAATCAGCTCTTTACATAGCACACCACAGAACAACTGGTTTGCACAATTGGTGGCAAAGTGTTTGGCACATGCAAGATTCACATTTATGAATACAACTTGAATTTGAATAGCTGACAGAAACTATGGTGTTCATAGTGCAGTTTATATTAGAAATGTTGTGTCATAACTTTTATGACATTATGGACTCTTACTATTGCCATCTCCATATGCATAGAGTTAAGTGACTAGCAAATGTGGGCCTCTGCTTAAATTAGAAAATAGTAATATTGCTACTGGTTTACTTTCTTCTACACAAACACACTAAGTGATGAGGCATGGCAGTCAGCATTTTTGGAGTGTATTAAAAGCAACTGCTGCCTAGCTTTTTCTGTGGCAGCAGCTATAACAGCAGTGAGTTCATGTTTTGAGCACAAATAGGGTTTGATTCCAGCTCATTTATTATTTTACACATTTTCAAGGTGGCATTACATAAGTAAATGTGATAATTTTTGCAAATGTAAAAGGCAATGACTACAGTGAAGTACTGTATAAAACTGAACATCAGTCAATTGATTTATGTCAACAGTACACATATGGATTTGCATTTACATACATTAATTAGTCTAAATAAATGTTACAGTACATATGCAATATGAGTCACTTTAATCTGCTTTAACTGTATGTTTCTTAAGCTTAGCGAGTTTAAGCAGCATTGCACTGAGGTAACTGCACTGTGCTATAGGACATGAAAAGCTATTCATCAATGCTTGGCATTGGTGTGCAGTGCCCAACTCAGCACAAACACAGAGGACAAAAACTGAAGGGCTTCATTAGGGGGCATTTCTGCTATGTGTGTGGTGTGTGATTCTACTATGCATGTGGTGTGTGATTCTACTTTTTGACCAGATTAAAAATGCAAAAATGGGGTAGTTAGGAAAGTGGTGAAATGTGTGGGGCAAGCAGGGGGAATAATAAAGGCGAAGCAATATAGGAATGTGCAGGAGGCAATTAGGAAAGAACTATAGCTATCCACTTCTTTAACAGTGTAAAAATAAACATAGAATATTGGACACATTTGGACTATCACCTCAACAAAGATGGATGGCAACAACACAATCATGTTGTATAGCCAATTGGACTGAACCAAGTGTGTCAAGAAAACACATGTGCAAAATGGAGAGCTATTTATGGGGCAATATTTTTTTGTGGGACAGGTGCTCATTTTTTTATTTTATTTTAGTAAGACAGGAATATTGGATAAGGGCTATAGCTATGTCAGGATTAGATAAGTAGGGTAGGTGATGAATCAGGTGCAGACAAACTGGACAAACAAGGCAGAGACAGAGATGGTGAGGGATACAAACATCTGGAGGACACCATGACTGGGGATAGAGAGACAACATCAGAGGCAAATGCCTGTCAAGCCTGTGGGCAGTGAGAATCTAGTCCTCACCTTCAGAACTGTCATCACTGTCCCCCTTCACACTCTGCTGTTAGAATGTTTGATGTTTTTTTTTGCAGCATTCCAGTGAACATTTTCACCATATAGCTGAGGCGTGCACCAATGGTATCTTCTATGACCTTATGCACTATGCCTAGCAGCTCCTGGCAGTTGACAAAATCCCCACCTCCACCAATACACCTGGAGGGTACTACTGCACCAGCTGCAGGGGTAATGATACTTGATGTTGAGGACCCAAGTAGTGCAGGAGCTGCAGTGGCAGTACTGCCAGGTTGCATTCCAGATGTGCTGGGCATGAATGTGGTAGCCATTGGTGGGGGTGGCAGGTTGAGCTGCACTGGTTGGCCTACGTCTCTGTACTGGAAATCATTTTGTCAGTTTCAGAAATTGATGACGTCAGAATGTTGTGACCACACATATAAAAACAAAAAAGAGAGGTAATGGGTGGAGTAAGAGAAAAAATAAAGTCAATGATAATTAGAACTGCCATATATCACATACAATAAATTACTGCAATATAAATATAATTTTACTTTTACATTAACTATATTCTTTAAAAACTACAAACCTGGACTAGTAATCTTTCATTCCGATATGCATATATTGCACATATGCTACTAAAACAATACAGATTAAATTAAGACTATGGCATTTATGCCAATGTTGTTGAAATTAATACTTAATCATTTTTAATTATTGTATACTGTGTTACCTGTGGGATTTAAACATCTGAATACACTATTACAATTGCTATAGAATGAAGCATGCATGCTTGATTTTACAGTTAACATATGCATGCATAATTTGTTATTAATGCATAGAAGAGCAATACTTTTAATAAAATAATAATTAGTTTGTGCTGCATACATATCCATTGTTTCTCTTAGACTTTATACATGTTAGTATGGGCTTCCCTGTTCACTGAAATCTCCTGAGCAGCTGTAAAATAAAGAGAAGAGAAAAAGAGAAGAGCATTGTGCATAGTCTTGCTTATCTGCAGCTTTGAGTATAATTTATAGTATCTTTATCATTATACTTACACAACTGTGGGATGGCAGCAGTCCTAAACACATCAGTCACTCTTAAGTTGTGCCTGCTTGTGCCTTTTCAGGCCATTGTAGTGATGTCTGCATTGCTCTTCAGCACATTGAATGCCAGCCACACTGGAGATAGCCTTGGCAAGACTATCCAGGCCTCTGATTTTTATTGAGACATGGTATAGTCCTCCTGCAATACCTACAGCTGTGTCACTTTACAAGAAGTCTGATGAATGTTCTGGACTCCTCTACACCCCATCTTTGAGTACTAAATTGGGAACCTTCCTTTCTAGTTTTTTTCCTGCCAATTTGTGATATTTAACAGTCAGTGTACAATCTCACACAATGATGCCAACCACATTTGTGTGATGTTAAGTGTAGAGTAACAACGTCAAACATAGAAGAAGGCAGTTTATGAATTGGGAAGGGTACTGTGACAGTTGGTATTAGTTTATGGGATGGATGCTGCTGCACCTGTTAGATGACTTAACGTTTCAGACATGTATTGTGGTGTATAAATGTTGTGACCTGGCACACTTTTGTGTGGCTTTACACACTGATAAAAGTAATTTGTTCAATGTGTGATTCAAACCTATGAAAAATAGACAATACATATTCTTCCACATAGGTATTTTTGCCTCCTTACCACAGAAGAAATGCCTGTCCATTATGCTCATTAATTATATAGACGCATTAAAGAGTGAGTAGTTAATCAGATATTTGTGTGATCTGACAAGGTCCTTGCTTATACAGTCATGTGTATATGATTATCTTTGAAGTATGAAGCTATCTAAGGGCAGAAAAGACACCTTTATGTACAGAAATATAATTTTCAGTATACACTCAGGAAAACATAGAATTCATATGATATCTACTGTTATGCACAGTTATTATTATGTATGATTAGCTGTATATTGTCCTTTATTTGTAAAAATTGAGTGGAACAGCATTAATAAAAGTTGGAATATGCTAGCTTAGAATCCTGGCTTGTCTGTGTGGTGGACATGAAATTACACCAGCTGCCACAGGGAAGGTGTGCAACATGTGCATTTTTTACACTCATTGCTGTCCAGAGTGCTCATTGCCACTGAGGACTTGTTTATCAGACATGCTCATTAGTTATCTAGACACATTAAAAAGTTGCACGGATAAACATTTATGTGTGTGACATGAAAGTTCTGAAAAAAAATTTTAATTCTATAACCATAATTGTACTGATACCCACAGTTAGACATATAATATATATGATATCATGTGTGTTCTCAGTCCACCTGCTAGACATAGTTATTTTTATGTATAATAATTTTTATGTTGTTAATTTTTTATCTAAATTACAGTGAACTAGCATTAAAAGAGTACAGTTTTCTGGATTAGAACCCTGGCCCATCTGTATCGTGACATTGACTTATATCTGTTGCCATAGGTAGAATTAGGCAGCAAGTGTAATCTTTACACTCGATACTGTGTGTGAGTGCTAACTACAGTGCAGTGCCACTTAGTGTGTTTGCGCAATGATGGATCACATATGGTACAATGTATCTTTTTAGAAACTGACAAAGTCTGCAGGTGTTGTGGAAGCATGCTGCCGTGCAATGTGGCTCAGCATGTTAATGGCATTAAATACGCTGTTCATGAAAAATGTAATTGTGAGAGCCAAGGGGTGGTTTATGTAGCTTTGTGCCAAAAATGTTCAGCATTTTATTTCGGTAAAACCGAGTGTCAGTTGAAACAAAGGATTTACGAACATATTTATGCCATTTCTAAAGGCATAAATACAAATGCTTTGGCTAAACACATATTATAGAATAATACACATTATTTTAAATTTGTGGTGGCCCAGGTAGTGACAAGAAATCCTCGGGTTGCACCTTGGCACTTGAAATTAGAAGAACAGGAGTTAATGTGGCAGTTAAAAACTAATGCCCACATTTTTCCGGGTATTAATGATGCTTGTTCCATTAAATGTTTACTTAAACTTAAAGCATTGGAATGGTAGGTTCCAAAATAATAATAATAACAACAATGATAAAGATATATATATATATATATATATTTATATATATATATATATATATATATATATTTATATAAGTATTTTTTATTATATGCTTAGTATAAATACATTTAGGTTCTGTTTATGTTATTTAATTAAATAAGATTATGATATCTAATTTTATTTTTAATCATCAATTGAAAATTTTGTAAAGCAGATTTAGTATTGGTATAGTGACACTATAGTAAATGTTTTTCTAGGTCTGGTTTTTAAAGGTTGCATTTTATACAAGTTTCAAAATATGGTCGCTGTCTTTTTAAATGTCAAATTTCTGGATTAATTGTATTCAATTTGTATTTAATTGATATTAATTTGTTTAATCGGCTTTTTATAAAATGGGCCGTTTTATTTTTATATGTGTCTGAAGAAGTGCACATAGTGTTGTGCATGAAAGCGCTAACACAATAAAGCTTCATTAGTGGACTGACTCCTGGTGTTGCCAACAGTGTTTTTCGTTTTTTACTTAGTTTCTTTGTGGTTCTAATTTTTAATGTAGCTCAGCATGTTTGCACAAAGGAAACCACAACATGTAACAATGTATATTTTTGAAATTGACAATGTCTGCCTATTTTCTGCAGGTGCTGTGGAATTGCAGGTAGTGTGGAAGAATGCTAACCACAATGCAACACTGATTAGCATGCCTGTCCGATGGAAAACAAAATATATAACAATGTATCTTTTCTGAAACTGACAATGTCTGCTTATTGTCTGTGACATTACACCATGTTTGTGCAGAGGTGAGCAATGTTTGAATGAGACAGGCAAAATTCAGAATGCATTATTCTTGTAAAATGTATTTATTAGTTTTCATCGTTAAAAGATAAATGTAGGACTTGAACTATGATCGGCATATCCCAAGTGCTGTGGGCTTCATCTTGTTTAACAGTTGTCTTACACACCCACTTGATTCACAGCTCTAATTTATGCTGTCCATATCATAGAAGCAACTTCTATTAATTTAAAAAAATGTATCCGTTTCACCGTATTTGTTCTATGCCACACTCTGTGCAAATATTATTTAAGAAAAAAAAGGAAATATAAACAGCACTAGAAAATACATTTTAACACACCTTATAGATTTTTACACAACTCTAGATTTGAATTATTGCACTAATAAACCTACAAAACACAGTAGGGCTGTCTTATCTTTCTTTGCCACAGAAACAACTTTGGAGCAGGAATGTAAATTATTGTGCGTACAAGCAAGTCCCATTTTCTCCACAGTATTAACAAGGCATATACACTTGTACACTCTCATTTGTTTGTACATGTGTTCCTTACACATTTAGTGCAATGAGTGATCACATAACCATTTATGACAATTGTTTGCACCAATGCAGCTCTGTCTTCTCTTTGTATTGTGATGATTCTTCTCTTAGCTGTGCTGTACTCTCAGACATGCAGCCTACAGGGCATCTTGTATCATTCTCCTCTAAATGTATGATAACATTATATGACAGTGGAAAAAACAGTTTTCAGCAAAGGCAGGAAAGTTTGGCTATTCGTGAACAAAAATGAGATATGTGTGCTGTTCACTTCCATTTAAAAGCCTGCTAAAGTTACTTCTACACTTTTTAAGTGCATCTGTGGTGATACACCTAGTGCAGGTAAGGTAGTCTGAATTGCTGGTGTGTCTTCCTTCTCCCTTCCACTAAACATTCACAGTTGCAATCCTTTAGCAACTAATACCAAAGTAGTGCTTACACTATGTTTATAACTGCTACAAGAGGGATTCAACAGTTCTAATGAGTTCACACCTTATGTGCATCTCCACCATGCTCACAGACTTGAATCTACACTATAAAAAGGTTACCATGTAGCTACGGAACTTGAAGGTGAGGAGATTTGTGTATTTGGAGAACACAGAAGATCTTGCTATAGGTATGATTGCATTTTTCAAGTACGTTTTAGATTTTCTAACATTTTACAATGAAAATGTTATATATATATATATATATATATATATATATATATATATATATATATTTATATACATATATATATATATATATATATATATATATATATATGTATATATATATATATATGCATTAGAAAATAGAACATTTATTTGTATGCACTTCTTACAGTTTACTGTTGGCATAGACATTTTTGGCAGGCATTTAGTTTCTCAGATAGACAGCTTATTAGCTTTCAGCATAAATGTTATTGCTAAAACTGGTTATCCTACAATCTTCTATGTTATTTCAGGGAAATGTAGTGTAGTATGTTGTCAATTACGCAGTTTCTAAGATGGCCCATGACACCTACAGCTTAGTGCTGGGCACAGTGAAAGTTGACTGGCAATCATAAAAACATTACTTTTTTGTTGTAAATGTGTACACATTGTAAAACTTGTGTTGAGAAGCATATATGAAACCTGAATTATGCAATTCTTTGGTTTGCACAAACTGTCATTTGCTTGTCGTTTTGGGGCTGGAGTAGCCAAGTACCATTTGTGTGTTGTCACAATAAAAGATGTGTTTCAAGAGGTTTGCTCTTGAAAATGTGTGGTACTCCTTGTTTTTCACCAAAAATTGTTTTGCGTGTGAGTGTGATATGATGCAACCACATAACCTTCAATTTTAATAACTAAAATGTGTGTCTTCAGTGCTTAATGTTGAAAAAAAAAAAGAAAAAATATATATATATATATATATATATATATATATATATATATATATATATATATATATATATATATATAGATAGATAGATATATAGATATATATGTGTATATACGCTGGAATTTAGTTATGTGATATTTATATGTTATATCCTTCTCATTTTTATGTCACATATGATTATGCTACTCAAGTGTTGAAATCCACATAAACCACCTTTCAGTGACTCTGAACACTATGTAAGAGTGCAAGCATTCAGCCACCACAGTGCCTTTCTGCTTGAGAGAGGACATGGAGATATGCCTGAAAGAATGCATATTTGGAACCAGATAGTCAATGATGTCAATGCCGTAGGAGATCACAACAAATGCATCAAAGGACCACTGATAATTTCGTCAGCCAGGAGGAAAGCAGCTGCAGTTTCCCATAAACAGCTGACTCTAGGGGAAGTTCTGCTACTGATCCACCACTGACACAAAATAAAAAGTTCCTGGTCACTGTGAGAGATGCAGAGAGCTCAGAGGAAACTGCATACCAACATATGATTGTTGACAGAGCTGATGTGCCTGGGAGGACAAGTATGTGTCAGGAGCAGCTTCCAAGTAAGCTTACATACAGCAAGTTGTATGATTTATTTGCATAGTAAAATATAGAAAAAAATAACTAATACTACATGTGTTTTTAAATTAATAGAGTTTATACATTTTTGGTCATTACACATGGGCTGTGGGTGGACGTGTCAGCCAAGTTGCAGTTAAAAGTATTGTTAACAGACATATAGGCAAAAATTGTGTATTCACTGTTCTCCTGCATTATTGAAATACTGATAATTGTGTCCTTTCCTTGCTTCATTTCTTCCAAGACTTCCCTTCCTACCAAGTGTGGAGTCATCTTCACATAGCATCGTAGGATCATAGCAGATTGCTAGGCTATTGACCTGGAGGTTATTTTAATCTGAGCTGTTTCAACCCAATGTAATACCATAGAAGTACTAGTCAATACCCAAAATTGCATTTAGTGATGACTGCCTATGTTCAGGAGGGTTGTAGGTGCTATCTCTGGTAAGAATTTATGAAGCCCCATCCATTCATCCAGGCTCATCTTGAACAGTTTCATAGAGGTGCTCTGTTTCGCATGAATTGGTAGTCTATTCCAAAGACGTGGCAGTCTCTGGGAGATAAATTTGTCCCTTCAACAAGTCATATGTAAGTTGCAGACCATATTTAAGTTCCTGAAACAGGTAGCACTAAATCCATTTGATTTATGGATATGCAGTAAGTTCATTAGGTTTGGGCCTTGGGTTGCCCTGTAGGCCAGGCATAAGTCTAACATAAGAAGTCTATATGATACAGAGTATAGTGACATGGACTTTAGTCAGTCCATGAAAGGCACATGCTGGAGGCCCTTGATCTTCTTTTTAGAAACCTCTGAGGTCTCTGTAATTTCTGCAAGTGTTTAGTATGGTACATTCTGAATGGGGAATTATACTCAATTATGTGCCAGATAAGTGCTGAGTATAGGGGGTTATAACCTCTTTTGCTCTCAAGGCAATGCCTTTACTAATCAAGTGAGCTAGGCAGAAAGCTTTCCTTACAATGCAGATACATGGTGGTCAAAGTTAAGATCACGGTCAGCCTGTGATCCCAGGTCCCTTACTACTTCATGGGTGCTTAGGGTATTGTTGTTGATTTGATAGTGTGAACTGACATTGCTTGTACCAAAGGGAATGATGATGCATTTCTTTGCATTCAGTTTGAGACAATGACTAATACACCAGTTGCTGGTCTGTGTGAGACTCTCCTGGAGTATACTGACATCATGTGTGGATTCAATGATTGCACCTAGTTTGCAGTCATTTGTAAACTTGGTCAGCCACAACCCTTTAGTTTTGACCTAAACTTCTGAGAAGTATATACCAAATGATAGGGGCCCAGCACTGATCCTTGTAGTACCCCACTGGTAACAGGTCTGCTGGTTGGTGTGGAGTCACCCACTTTGATAGTGTGTGTCCAGTTTGTGAACCATTTGGCAACCCATCTTAAAACAAAGGGGTTTACATTCAGTTTGTTAAGTTTATCTGTAATGCCTGAATGTGGGATTGTATTGAAAGCTTTTGCCAAGTCAAGGTATGCTGTGTGCACATATTTGCTCTCATCAATGTCCTTGGTCACACTTTCAAAGAAATCCACCAGAATTAACAGGCTGGATCTGCCCTTCATTAAGCTGAATTGGGTGGGATCCATGGGTTTCGAGGTCACCAGTGTACTTATCTATGAAGTCCATAATAATGTGTTCCTTGGCCTTACAGATGAGGCTGGTCAGGCTTATGGGTCTGTAATTCCCTGGGTCTGTTGCTAGGCCACTTTTGTGGAAGGGAGTAACTGTAGCTGTTCTTCATTCCACAGGAACAAAGCCTGTGGCTAGGCTATGATTGAAAAGTTTACTTAGTGGTGATACTAGCTCATGTTTTAGCCTGTTTAGAAGACAGCCTGGGATGTCATCTGGTCCCAAACAGACCGTGTTCTTTGCCTTGGATAGGGTTTTGAGGATCTGCTCTTCAGATATGTAAGGTGGGTGCGAGTTTGGTGGAGGGTTTGTTGTAAGTTAGGAGGGATAAGGGAGTGAAATTTTCACCAAACCTATCCACTAGTAATTTCACTATCTCTGTGGGGTCAGTGTGTGTGTGATACCATTGGACACCAGTTCTGCACATGCTTGGTCCTACCATTTAGTTTCTGTACATAGATGTAAAATGCCCTATGGTTATCCTTGGCAGTAGTTACTAGGTTTCTCTCAAAGGAGCTTTTGGAGGATTTGACAAGTTGTCTTATTTACCTGTTAAGGCTGCAAAGGGTGCTTTCCATTGTTGCATACTTGTCTTTGTTTTCTTGGAAAGCAACTTTTTGCATTTATTCTAGAGTTTAGTGATGCTTGAAGTTCACCATACTAGCTTGATTTTACTTGGGGGGCTGGCTTTGATTCTTTCTGGTACAGCTGAGTTATACAATTATGCAAGTGATTGTATAGGGCTTTAGTGTAAACATTGGCATAGATACCACTTTCAGCTTGGGGTGGGGCTTGGAATGCATTTATACCTTCCCCTAGGAGAGTGTAGTTTTCCTTGGTGAAGCTGTTTAGTCTGATTTCACACTTTCTGAGTTCTGGTGTTAGTGTCAGTTTGAAGGTGACTGATTTGTGGACAATTTTATCTAATGAGGGTCCAGCATTTGCAGCAGAGCACCTGCTTGACATGTTGGTGAGGACCAGATCTAGAAAGTTTGTTCCTCTTGTTGGGCTATGGACAATTTGCTTGAGGGCATTTGAATTCACAAAGTCAAAGAACTTTTGTGCTAGCAGGTTTGGGCTACAGTGGGTTTCCCAGTTGATTGGGCGATAACTGAAATCCCCCATAACCAGTGTGTTTGGTAAAAATTGGATTGTCTTCAGTTTGGTTAAGTAGGCTTTGTGGGTGTCATGACCCATGGAAGGGGCTCTGTAACTGGCTAAGACTTGAATGGGGGGGGGGTCTTACCCACTGTAACCTGGACCTGGATTAACTTCATGGAGTTGTCTGGTCTAAACAGATGGAAGGTGAATTTATCTCTAATATAAGCTGAAACACCACCTCCTTTGGTTTCCATGCATTCATTTAGTGCTCTAAAGGTGTGGAAGGCATTGTAGCTTTGCAGGGCCAGGATACTCTTTGAGGCCTTAACCAGGTTTCTGTGACTGCACAGACATCTATATCTTCTAGTGATCGACATTCTTCCAGGGAGTGTTTGGTTTAAGCTCCTAGCATTTAGCAGCATGACACTTATTTTGTTCTGATTGCTTAGTTTCACACAGCTAATGTTGTTTTCGAGACCTTGCCTAAAAAAAGGCACTATGGGAGAAGCAAGAGTCTTTGCCAGCAGCTGAAAGCCTAGGAGTGCCAGGTGCAAACCATCTCTGGCAAAGCAGTGAGGTTTTTGACCATGGCTTCCCAGGAAGACAGGAGCTGGAGCCCCTTGGAATGACACAAACAACTAAGCCAATTATTGAAATCAATCATTTTTTTGTTTATACTGTTTTATCATTCTAGGTGAGGGTAGTATGCTGCTCAAGGCTAGGGACATACCTGCCTGGGACACATACTTAGAGAGCATGACCACATGTCTCTTCATATAGTCCAGCAAGGTACATCTCAGGTCATTCACACCAACATGAACTATGACACAGTCACAATGGTACTTGTTGCTGAGAGACCTGAGTGCATGCGTGATTTGGCGAATCCTGGCTCTAGACAGGCAGCTGGCTGTGACTTTTTCCTTGTCCATCCTGGTGAGTGAGACATCTGTGTGTTACTATTGAGTCTCCAATGACAAGAAAGCTTGTTTTTTGAGTGTTACACCTTATGGGCTTGATGGGTGAGACACTGGTGTTGCTATGTGTCATGGGTGCTGGGGAGACTGTATTACCCGTAGCAGACTTGTGTTTTGCAGGTCTTTGGTATTTCAGTAAGTTTTTTGAGAGAACCTCTGCATATGTGGATTTACATGTTTGATGCTTACTATGTGTATGAGTAGTGGTATGTGTATGAGTAATTGCACTATCTGAATATGTAGTGGTGGGTAAGTTGACAGCCTTCTCCCTGTTACTGTTTTGAGTGAGAGAGAGAGAACATAGATTCTATATTCCTGGTGTAACTACACCTCTTGCACTCTGTACTAGGTTGTGTTATTCATAGAGGGTTGTCTGTGTACAAGGCAATTGCTACACTGCCTCAAGAGACCCAAGTCAAATATATATAATAAACTAAACAAACAACAAATAAAAGTTATTGATAAACAAATTACTTTATCAGATATACAAAGTCAAGTAAGTAAGCTTAAACTAAACAAAGCTCCAGGTAATGATGTAATTATTTCTGAAATATATAAGATAATGCCCAAAATGGCTATTTCCTTACTACACAAAGTATATAATTAGGCTCAAAATGATAATATTATACCCCCGTCCTGGAAATATACATTTATATCCCCTATTTTAAAATCAAATAAAGACCCAAAATTCTGTTCCTCATATGACCAATATATTTACTGAATATCGATTATAAGATGTTTATGAATATATTCTCAGAAAAATTTAAGAAATTCTTACCCCACTTAAATAGACGAAGACCAAGCGGGATTTATAACTAACAGAAGTACTTTTGATAATATCAAACGAACCCTAGCCATTATAGACTTCTCACAAAGGAAGAAAAGGAACTTACCATTAATTAGTCTTGATATTAATGCGGCCTTTGATTCTATTAACTGGATCTATCTATTTACTCTTTTGGAATGCTTACATTTTTCATATAATTTTATTAATCATCTAAAACATTTATATGAAGAAACCTATGCATATATCAAAATAGGGTCATATATTTACAATAGAATATCTATTACAAAAGGCACCAAACAAGGATGTCCTCTCTCTCCTCTACTATTTACTTTGATCATGGAACCCTGGGCAAATGAAATAAGAAACAATAAAGAAATAGAGGGTTTGGAAATGGATAAAGACAATATAGCCAAAATCCAGCTGTTTGCTGATGATGTTCTTATCACCATAAAGGGAAATGACTCCTCATTCATGTCATTATATGAATCAATTAAATGTTTCAAATGATGTCCGGTCTATCATTCAATGACAATAAAACAAAAATTCTACCCATATATCCTAATAATAAAAAAATCAAAAAAAAGGATGATAGGAAATAATACGTATCACATTGCTAATGCAGATCAAATCACATATCTTGGAATCATTCTTGCCAAAGACATTAAATCAATAATTCAATTAAACCATAACAAATGTTTACAAAATATCCAAGAATTATTTTCAAAATAGAATACAATAATATTTACTACTGAAGAAAGACTAACCATTATAAAAATGATAATTCTACCTAAAATCTTATACATAATACAATCCATTCAAATTCTACCCTCAAAAAGGTTTATAAATAAACTAAACACTTTAATACTAAGATTCTTTTGGTCACAAAAACAACTAGAATTACTATTAATCAACATGCTAACAGCTGGAAGAATGGTGGAATAGCTTTCCTAGATCTAAATCTCTATTTGATTTCTGCTATAATCAAATCAATTTCTCAGCTCTTAGATATAACCTATTTAGCTAAATGGAAATCTTTATGGGAAGTATCAGCCATGGAACTTATAACGAGACCAACAACATATCAACTAGAATTCATAAACACATCTTTTATATGGATCTTAAAAGAATATTTTATCACACATACTAATCCTAATCATACTGCCAGTTACATACATAATATTATAATTAACTTTAGAAACTTTATATATAAACATGTTAAATATAAAGACTACTTTTTTGTTTGTTACATCAGATATTAACACAATTTCTCAACTGAAAAACAATGAACTCAAATACTGGTTCCATCTAACGTATGAATACAAAACTAGTTCAATGGATCATATTATACAGGAATATAAACTTAATAATTCCTCATGGTTAGATATACAAACACTTATACTATATCTTGATAATAAGCTGAAACTAGCTTCACCAACTAGCAAACATGACACCAAGATATTATTACAATTTCTTCAATCAACATTATTACACCAGCATATATATTCAGGTAGTCTCTCCTTTATTTATACACTTTTAAGAGAAGAAACATTTTCTTGCACACATAACTACTGGAGTTATTATAGTTTAATTACTCATAATTCCCCAAGTGAGCAAGATAAGGTTAATATGCTACAATCAGCTGGGAAAACATAATTTTATCTGAAATGGAAGATTTCACATGGAAATTCATGAATAGATCCTTTTATACACCACAAATAATGGACAAAATTAATAAAAAACAGAACATCTGTAATAGATGCAACTAATGTAGATATTAACTGGGCACGTATGTTTTTTGACTGCCCAACCTTAAATATTTTTTGGAATAAAGTAAATTACTTTTTACAAGCACTTTTTTCAGACAACTTCATATTGAATAAATCATTAATCATATTTAATACACCTGTTCCGCAATGTGTTAGGAAAACCAAATAGTCATTACTATGGACTATATTGGCAGTGGCTAGAAAGATCATAACAAAATATTGAATTTCAAAACATCCTCCTACATTCTCTGAGTTTACTAATTTATTAAAAGAAGTTAGTCATTTACAGATAAGAACCATAACCTCTAGAACTTCTAGAAAGACATATGAATATAATTTATGGGTTAACTTACAAAATATGTTGGAAAAAATGATAATTTTACATAAAGGTAATTGACTTTCCTTGTCATTCATGAGAACAAGTTACAAAAGGAAGGTTATAGTATATGTTAATGTATAAATACTGGATGTCTATGTACATACTTTAGTTTGTTTGCTTTGTTATTTGTATATTCATATTTAAATGCTTTAAATATATGTTATCAATTTGTAAATCTATAATGTAAATTATCTTATATATGTCTATGTGATTGTTTTCATTATAATCAAAATCAATAAAACTGTTTAAAAAAAAAAGAAACCTGAGTCAACAAAGTTGGCAAGAGAAACAAGGGTAGTCCAACTATCCATAATGCTAGATTGAAGTCTGTTGTCACTAGGTGTGGCTTTTCCGAAACAATCACGGAGAAGATTGGCGAATAGATATTTCTGCCTGGGTTTTAAGGGAAAATGTGTTTAATTTAATTGTCCGGCTTTGGCACACAATTGTGCAATAGTGCTGTGCAGTGCGCAAACAAGCAGAAACCTGCTCAGATGCAGGGCCTTAATACCAGAAGCTAAAACTTGAAAAAACTCTAACTAAATTCAAAAGGACCAGTGATGATAATTATTCCAATCCCTAAACTGGCCTCTCTTTACCAGTCAAGTCCCAATCAACACAAATTCTCTCACAAAAGTGCAGATAGGTCCCTTCTAATCCAAGATGGTCTGTAAACCTGCTCAGAACAAACAAACCATTGCAAACAGTTCCAGAAGCAGCAGGCCTGGATCTGGACTGTGCTACAGCTACTAGCTACCCTAGTTTCAGTGGGAAACACTAGAGAATATTTAACACATCAGAACAAATTGTAGTGAGACACTGAAAGAACATTTAAAAAGCAGAGCATTAGCTAGGAGACTCTAAAGAATGATTTAAACAGGTCAGCTTATTAAGTACTGCTTGGCAGAAAGACCAGATCAGGCAGAGCAGGTAGCTTTAAAACAGTGAAAAAAATACCAGTAAATACTTAACAAACAGCAGAAACAACAAAAAGTTTGCTAAATAGTGTAAACAGCAATACCATTCAATTTTACAGGCATAGTGTAGCAGGCAATTGCAGTATAACAGTGTAGCTTAGTACACAGTAAATAACTACCATATAAAAGTAGGTGGTAGGCAATAAAAAAGTGCAATAAATAGTATAAATAAGCAAAAAAGCAGTTAACGATTTTCTGGAATCTCAGAAGCCTGTAGTCATCTGGTATATCAGCTCAGAGCTGTGGCTGGTAGGCTACCTCAGTTAATCTTGGTACAAGCAAACAGAAACCTGCTCAGATGCAGGCCCTAAATACCAGAAGCTAAACCTTGAAAAAAACAACAAAAATCGAAAGGACCAATGAGGATGCTTATTCCAAGCCCTAGACTGGCCTCTCTTTACTAGTCAGGTCCCAATCAACACAATTCTCTCACAGAAGTGCAAATAGACACCTTCTAATCCAAGATGGCTTGGAAAATGTGCTCAGAACAAACAAACCACTACAAACAGTACCAGAAAGAGCAGGCCTGGATTTGGATTATGCTACAGCTACTAGCTACCCTAGATTCAGTGGGAAACCCTAGCCAAACATATTTCTTTGATGATTGATGACCATTTGTCAGATATAGGCATTTATCTGTATGTGTGATATGGATGGAATGAGTGTCTGTATTGCTGTACCATCTGCGATAGTGTGACCAGTGTTAGCTTGTTATCATATAAATTGTTTTAAATATTTAGTGTAGTATTTATTTTGTCCCTTTGTTTATTACTTATTATCACAGGTGATCTTGACAGTAGAAGTGTAGGATGGTTTTCAGCTGATCTATGAGTACTGGCAGACTCTGATGATAATGGTGGCAAAACAGAAGCAAAGCAGGGGGTGCAGAGGTTGAATATGAAAATGAGGTTGGCATTCAGCCATCCCCTGTATTTCCCTCAGACACAGTCAGTAGGCCTATGCATACCTATTCCACTGAGCCCTCAGATATTGGACAGGCAGAGGGTGACTCACTTGACCAGGGTAGTGTGGTTACTGTGGCTTCAGTACCAGTTGACTCGGACCATGACCAAAGTATGTGCGAGGTGCAATACAAAAGGGTTGTTAGGGCTGCTAAGAGATGGCTGGCTAGCCACCTTCCACCTGATCCTGGTGTGTCTTTATGTTTAGGGCCGACATGGAGGTGTAGGCACATTCTACTAGGGTCTTCTAGGACATGCTTAGAGTTGTAGATGTGGCACTGGCTGACTTGTATGACTGCCTTTGCCATGTGACCTTGAGTAGATTGGCTGAATGACATAATAGAACTGGCAGTTTCTGTGATGGAACATCTGCTGGGTGGGGGACAGCATCTATATGGACATAGGTCAGCATTATCATCTGATGTTATCCAAAGTGGCCATGCCTGATCACGCTCCTGTAGTGGCACTACTTTCACTGTTCTGTTAGTGATTGAGGTGTCCACACCCAGACATGGTAGGCCTTGGATTGTGGTTCTGGGCATACTCTTGAGGAGAACTCATCCGGTAGACATCAGTCATGTTCAGGTAGCAGCAGCACAACTGACCATGGGCATGGATGTGCCAGTGCAAATCTCTGAGCAGAGCCAGTTGTTGTGGTCAGGGGCAACAACAATGAATTTTTATCTCTACCATGCATGACTCACACCTACCTTGCATACCAGGATGTAGAGATAGCATAGAGCTTAGCTGCATTCTTGCAGAAGCTCCTACACACATTTCACCTTAAGTGCCCATACAGGCATATACACAGACATAACAGTTACATGGGTCGTTCATGAGATGTACACTCATTCTGACTCAGTGTCCATTTGATAATTTATCAGAATTTCTGCCTGCCTGTTTTTCTTACATGCACTCGCTACCTTTTGCCTTGGCCTCCTGCCCCCCACCCCCCAACATCACCCTGTGCAAATGATGATAACTGTGCAATATACCTGTTTTTTTATCTTTTGGATTCAGGGATATATAAGTCATTTGTCTGATGATCAGGGTACATAGCTGACTGAGAACTTAGTATATATGTATTTGTGATGCTATTTTGAAAATTGCCCTGCTTTCTTACAGGTTTTTGTAATGTGTGTATCTTTGATGCATGAGGTCTATTAGTTGATAGAGAACACATCTATTAACATAAGTCATTGCTGTCACATATTGATGTCATTGCTGAAAGCACCTACCTTCTACTTAATTACATTAGCATGTAATAGTATACAAGGATATGCCATTCATTTGTCTTCTTAGCCATTTATTTTCCTATTCCAGGTTCAGCACTTACCTTGATAGTATGGCAGTTAAAAGTGTTTTAATTCGGGGCTAACTCTGTGTGATGCTAGCAGTGCACAGCCATTGCATAGGTAAATAAAGGTTATGGGCATTGCCTGGCATCAATTTTACTGTATGTATGTGCATAGGATGAAACTTTTACCCCCTTAGGTGGTGAGCATGTTTGCTACCTATTGCCTTTTGGCAAGGGCATATTGTGCATGCCTATGTCTACCTACACTCATAGCAGCTAGTGGTTTGCCCTCTGACTCCTCACCTGTATGGGTGGTGACCTAGCCAGTGGTGGTGGGATGTGTGCTCCATCCCCTTTGTGTTCCTGCTGAAGCTGTTTTCTCAGAGTAATATTGTGAAGGATAGCACAGACAGTGACATTTTCAGTATAAGTATGGAGATTGTTCTGCAAGCCTCCCTCTGATATATCCAGGCACCATTACCATGACAGCAGCCCAAACACACACTCTATAATATTTCTTGTTTGAGCATGTACCTTATTATAGTGTTCTTTGGTGGGTGGGTGTGCATTTCTGATGGGTATCATCAGCCATGATTTGAATAAATACCCTGCATCCCTTAGTAAATGACCTTGGGGATATCCCCTCTAGGAAACCTCTGATACAGTTGAGAGTTATGCCAGACATAGGAGTCATGGTAACTGCCTGTGTTGCCAGCACACACATTTAGGATGATTCCCTTAGCTTGACACATGACCTGGCAGGTAATGGAGTGGAAGTCCTTATGTACACCCTTCCTTGTTCCCTGAGTGTTGTTTTTGTTTCGATGTGCATGCATTCTATGGCACACAAGACTTCTGAAAAGTGTGCTACAGGGTAGAAATCATGCATAGGTGTAGCTCTGTCCTCAGGTACATGGGAAAAATGCATGTAGTCACAACCATGTTGTAGCATAGCATTCAGGAATTGATGGAGGATCCTGGATGCTGATGCCTGTGACACCCCCAGCGTATCCCCTGTTTGTCCCTGGAAGGTACCTATAGCTAATATTCTAAGAGCTACACATATGTTTGTCTCCTCAAGTATTGGTTACCCTTGGTTTGCTATTGCTCTCAGTTGAGGATGACAGAGGTTGCAGAGTTTCTGGAGTGTATCTCTATCCACTCTGTAGAGCTCTACAATTTTCACCTCATACAGACCATGAAAGGTTAAATGGGGTCTAAACATCCTTCTCCTTCTTGGCTGAGGTTATAGTGTATGCAAAAATGATTGATAATCATTATTTGCAAAGTTTTCCTTCCAATATTTTGTACTTTATTTTTGTAGGTTATAGCTATGTTAGTTGCAGTGCTTTAGTCCTAATGATCAAGAACCTGATATCTCATTACAGGTCATTATAAAAGTATTTTTAGATCTAGAAGAGTATATATGATGGCAAAAATGAGTTACCATCAACATCTAGAAATTTACAACCTATATTAGACAATTAGTTGCTAGAGATGGTGACAACTAAATGTGGCATACATTTAATGGAAACATTTTTTTGAAGATTAGAAGTACCAAAATGTAGGCTGCAAAAAAACTGCATATGATGAAAGTAGTCCTATATAATTCATCCATTCATCCATCCACAACCCCTTTTTCCCAATTATTGCATACGGGATCAGCGTGTCATTTCAACCATGGCAATCATCTACAACTCATCATCATCTACAGCCAAAGTTTGCACCACCATGTGGCTAGCCCTGCCGCAGATCCTATATAATTCATACTTTTATTAAACCCTAACTAGCATTAATTTTTGACTCAATGACATTAATTTCATATATATATATATATATATATATATATATATATATATATATATATATGTATGTATATATATCTACAGATATTTTATTTGGATGAAATACTTTATGACTTTGGGCCGGATTCACCATGGCTTGCACGGAGTCTAAGAGTATTGTAAGACTCCATGCAGCCATCATGTCCGACGAGCGATCCAGGAATAGCTTGCAGGGGGGTGCAAGAGAGCTCCTAAAATGGCTCTTACACGGACAGGGCCGGGTTATGCAAATTACCTCAATTGCAGGTGAAAGGCATGCAAATGAGGTAGATTTGCAATTCAGGAAACCCGAACTTGTCCGAGTAAGAGCAGTGTTATCTGCAGAAATGTACTCAGTTGACAACTGAGTAACGTTCTGCAAATAGCAAAACGGAGCCGAGACAGCTCCAAATAAAGGGTGCATCCAGTGCAGGAAGCATGCCAATGGCCACATATATGGCCAATGGCAATGTTTCCCGATGCAATATGAAAAAAATATATATATTTTTTTTCTCCGATTTCCAATGTTTAAGCGTAACGCAGCGTTGCGCAAACGGGCTGCACTCTAAAAACCAGAAAAATAAAAATTAAAACCCACAAATGTGGATTTTATGTAAATTGTTAATTTGCAATGCAAGGGAATGGCAGGCTGAAGACAACATGTCCACTGAGTAGAGGTTGCTAACGAGGTGGGAGCACAGTCTAAGAGATGTAACCAATCATTAGTAGGCAATCCTATGCAAAGTAGGGTTAGGATAGTGAATCGCAGGTTTACATAGCAAATGAGCACAGTCAGTGGACTGTAGGAGTAGGACAAGGGGAGTAACAGAGTAGAAGATAGGTGACATCACGAGTGAGGTATGTATGAAATAAGGGAAGCTCATTGGAGCAGAGTGGCATGTGTCAGCTGTCATTTACACATCGTTGAAAGAGGTGTGTCAACAGGTAGGCTAGGTAAAGTCAAGAAATGGAAGTTGTATGCCATGAATAACACCAAAGTTTCTTGCTGAGTGGGTATGCACGCGTGTGCGCACCTGTAAACCCGAGTAAGACAGTGTGCGTGCGTGTAAGCGTGACTGTGTGCGTTTAAGCTGGAGTAAGCATGTATAAGGCAGTTTAAAGTGTTGTAAGCATGTTTGCGCTGGTGTGTGCATGTTTTAACCTGAATAAGCAAGTTGTAGTCCGTGTAAGCATGTGTGCGTGTGTGAGCTGCTGTGAGCGTGTTTGCACTTGTGTGTGCAGTGCAGCTCCCCCGAGGAAACTGAAAGGAAATAGGAAGCACAACAAATACTAGGAAGCTACCAGGGAGTACTAGCAGAGCTAGCAGGTGAAAACAATCAGAATCAGGCAATTTACACAGGCAGTACACTAGCCCAGCCCAGCCTAGCACTTAAAACTCTGCAAACAACATTCCATAATGTTTCTCACAAGAGACACTGCAGTAAGCTAATAGAAATGAAAACTGAAAAAGCTTTACTGAGACAAAAAAATGTTAGGGGCTGCCATTGCTGTTATAAGGCGACATATGCAACATGCTGAGGGTGGTGACAATGGAAATGCTGCTAGACAACCCACAGTGAGGAGACGGAGAAGAGTGTACAGGCCCAGGGTAACCTACCAGGGGCTACACGAGCTGGAGATAGTGGAGTGCTATAGAGTGGACAGAGACCTCCTGCAGCAAATTGTTGAGCTGTCCAGGCCACACCTCACACACAGAACCAACAGAGGGGTATCCATCCCAGTGGAAACCAAGGTATGTGTTGGCCTAAGAATATTAGCACCAGGTACCTTCCAGCGATCAACTGGTGATATGGTGGAGATATCACAGGCATCAGCATCCAGGGTACTGCACCAGTTCCTGGATGCCATGTCAGCACATGTCAGTGATCATGTATATTTCCCCAATTCCCATGAGGTATTGGCCAGCAATATGCGTCTCTTCCAGCAAATAACGGAATACCCTGAGGTAGTGGGTGCAATAGACTGCACTCACATACGCATCAAAGCACCAGCTGGTGAACGGGGTCGGGTCTACTTCAACCGCAAGGGCTTCCCCTCCATCAACTGCCAGGTCATGTGTGATGCCCAGGGCATAATACTGAATGTGTGTGCTGGCTGCCCTGGAAGCTACCATGATTCCCATATCTGGCATCTGATGCAGCTGTACCAGACATTTGCCAATGGGGACATCCCACATGGTCACCTAGTGGGGGATGCTGGCTATGCACTGGAGCCGAGGCTGATGACACCCATCAGAAACGCACACACACCTGAACAGGAACGCCATAATGAGGCACACGCACAAACACAAAATGTAATTGAGCATGTGTTTTGGCTGTTCAAGTCACGGTTCTAGTGCCTGGACACATCTGGTGGAGCCTTGCAGTACTCACCAACTACATGTACCCAAATTGTCATGGTATGTGCTATGCTACATAATATGATCCTGCAAAAACAGCTGCAGCAGAACCAGCATGGGGCAGGGCCAAACAGCCCCCCACCATTGCCAAGGCCTGCACATGCACAGGGTGACTCGGAGGAGGAACAACCTGAGCCTACCCCAGTAGGCAGAAGTAGGCGTGCCCAGTATGCTTTGGCCTTGGCAAAGAGGCAATGCAAAGCACATACACTGGCTCAGTAGGAACTCTGGAAATGATACCTCTCTCTGACTCGCACTTATACTTAAAGGGATGCCTAAGTTGACACAACCTGCTTTCAAACATGTACAGGGAGTGTAGTATGTGCATCCGACATAGGCAGCCCTGCAGCACCACCTGAGGCATGATTGCCATGTGTTAAGCAATGTAAAGCAGTGCTAAACAGCATTTACCATCATGTAGTTTCTGCAAACAGAATCGCACACACCAACTAGTGCAACTGTGGTCAGTGTTGAGTAATATTGGGCAACATCCAGCAAAGTTGGTGAATATTCAGCAATGTTGGACAAGCCTGGTCTAAGTAGGGCATAGCTGACCAAAAGCCAGCATGCTCATATTTGCTTAACTGGTCTGCTCAGTATGAAAATATAAAGCAGTGATGGGCCGCAAACCCAGGATACTGTACACTATAGTTAAAGTACTGAACCACTAAACCATGACAGTATTGCAGTGGTCAGCCAGTATGAAGAAATGTTGATAGGTCTATGGAAAGTATCTCATGGAAACCCTGCAGGCACAGCATAATCCCTGTTGAGTTATGACACAAAGGTGAGTTCTGCAGTAAGAACAGAACTTGACTTCCAACACACACACACAGTATAAATGTTAATATTGGTTATGTTCACACATCTACAAATGTAGTGGACCTCAGATCGCAACATACTGAAAGGTCACACTGGGCATGCTCACACACTTGAATAAATGAGACAAATGTCAGGCAACAAAACATGGAAAACCTGAACTGGGCATGCTCACACACTTAGGCCATGTCTGTGTACAGCAGTGGGCCACACATATCTGGCAGTTGCATGTGTAAACCCAGGAACCTCTCACTATCCAGCAATCTGCCCTGTGCACACAGTTACATGACAACAAACACATATATAATATAGTGGAACCCTGTCATAATCAAATATGTTCTGCAGATACCTAAGTTGTTCATAGAAACTGGGAAAGCAAAGTCAATAAAGACCTGCAGACAGTATCAGCAATAAATATTGTGCATTCCGAACATAAGTATAGGTTCAGAGGTCGATACTAGGCTATCTGCCCTAGGGCATGTACAAGCCTAGCCAGAGTGTGTTTGGCTTTTGTCAGATTACTACACTGTGCCAGTGAATAGTAGGTCACACAAGATAGCCCATGTATGTCTAGGCTAGTGTGCCTCTGTCTAGCAGGGACACATGAGATATCCCAGGGGTAAACATATAATCACCCATACAGCCATCAAGATGTCCCCTGTAGGTGGTCAGTGGGTGGCTCTGCCTATGTGAAACTGTGATGACAATCCGGAGTGAGTGGAGGCCTTGGGATAAGAATCTGTCCCTCCTGCATGTCCGATTAACATCTGTGCTGAGGTATATGTCCCTGGAGTGTGTAGCTCCAAGGGAGTTGGATATCCTGAGGTGGAGCATGTCCAGTAATTCTTGGTTGGGTATTTCCGTAAACAACAGGCATACATCATATCCGAGAAGGTGGTAAGCAACTGATTATAGCTGGAGTTACTGCATCCGAACTGAGCAGGTCATCCGTGTGAGTCCCTACATCTGCCTGGTGAGGAACTTCTGTGGCCAGTACAGTTGCTGCAGGTGTTGGGTAAGGTACACCCCAAATGTGGCATTGTAACCAAGCATGGTTGTGATGAGTATAGGGGCACAATGACCTCACTCGATCTACATGTGAAACCATATGGGATAAGGTGGCTTATATAGAAGGTCTGTCCAACCACTTTGGCAATGTGAATGTCAAAGGCGACAGTGCAAACAAGTCATGTCCCCAATCACCTAACAACTCCTACCATATGTAATGGAGTACTACCATTGTGGTAATGTGTGGTCATGTTGCTATTCCCAAAGGGGATGACTATGCAACCAATGGCATTTAGCTGTAGGCCATGGCTCAGGCACCAGTCATCCATCACTGTGAGACCCTGTTTGAGTATGCATGTGGCAGCCAGAGAGTTAATTATGGCACCCAGTTTGTAGTCAAGTGTGAACAAGGTCAGCCATATTCCCCCTGTGGTAGCCTGTACGTCAGACAAATATATACTGAAAAAGAGAGGTCCCAGGACTGAGCCGTGTGGAATGCCATGTGTAACTGGTGTATAGTCAGACATGGCAACTGCAATTCTGACCATGTGGGTGTTAACCCTGATCCAGGTAGAAATCCACCATGTGAGATATGCGTCCATATCGATGCTGGTGAGCCTATGCATAATGGCCCAGTGGGTTATTGTGTGGAAGGGGTTTGCAAGGTTCAGGTAGGCTGTGTGGACAACTGTCCCTATGTCGATGGACCTGTTAACTGTGTAAAGAATACAAACATGTTCAAGAGGCAAGATCTGCCCACAACAATGCTGAAATGTGTAGGACACAGTGTCTGTAGGTTCCCGATGTGTATGTGTAAGAGACCCATGACAATATGCTTCATAGTGTTGCAGAACAGGCTAGTTAGGCTTATAGGGCAATATTGTCTGTGGTCCGTTGTGGCACTAACTCTGTGTAGTGGGACCACTGTTGCTGTATGCCATTCCATGGGTACATATCCTGTAGTAACTCCGATATTGCACAGTGATGTAATGTGAGGGTTACGTCTGTCATGAAGCTCATGTAAGATGCATGCCTGGACACCATCTGGTCCCATTGATGCTGTGATGTATGCTTTGGGGAGGGCAGCACTCACCTGTTACTGTGTGATGCCAGGGAGGTTACACTCTGTTGGGATGGATAGTTGCTCCCTAGGGGGGATGGGGGGAGACATCTGCACTGAACCTGTTTGCCAGGATGTTGGCAACACTAGTGGGTTCAGGGTAAGTTTAGTCAGTATGCAGTAACACACAGCATATCAGTGAGTGTCCACCCAGTTTCCTGACATAATTGAAGAAGGCCTTGTGACAGTTCTATGTGTCTGGTGCAATTGTCAGTGAGAGGCAGCCCTTAGATAAGTTCATGAGTGATTGTAGCTGTCTGCTAGTACAGATCACAGATGCTTTCCCTGTCTGGGATTGTGCTATATCATGTAGTAGCTTCCTCCTGACGTTGAACAGCTTATTAATGGCTGGGGTCTACCAGACAGGTCCTCTGCCACTGAAGGAGTGAGCCCTGTTGTTATTTGGGATAGCACAATCCATGCAGTCCACTAGGTGTCCATAGAATGGGTATGTAAAGGATTCAGCAGTCGGAGCCATGTTTGCCACTGTCTCAGGGTCTCTGAAGGATACCACCTTGATTTGGTGAAGTGAGATGTTGGCTCATGAGACGTTCAACAAGAATATCCAGGATGGGTGTGTGGAGGGTATATGTATGTTCAGTGAGATATATGTATGTTCTGACCCTACCAATGAGGGGTATATCATTGGTGTGGAACATAGAGTCTCCATGTTGGTGATGATCAGGTCCAATATGTATTCCCCCTTGTGGCTGTGGTGACTGGTTGTGCCATAGCATATGAATTAACAAATTGTAGCGACTGTAGGGTGAGGGTGTTGTGGCTTGAGTAGTATCCCCAGTCAATATTAGTGTATTTGAAGTCACCCAATATAATGTTGTTTGTGGAGACCTCCATATTCCCCACTGTTCCCAAGAATGCTGAGTGTGGTTCCTGAGTATGGGAGGGTGGTCAGTAGCAGGCAACAAACTGAAAGGCAGTTATGTATAATGGTAGTTGTATATGTATGGTCTGTGATGCTTTGTGCAGTGCTACTAACCCGGAGGTGTGTGTGTATCTGTGATGTATATGGATACTCCCCCTAGTTGTGTTGTCCGTTCCAAGTCCTGTGGCCAGAAAGCATGGTATGAAACATAACCTGGTAGTGCTGTTGTGCATATGTGAGCCTGAACTAGGCATCTGTTAGTGCACAGATGGAGATACTGAGGAGAGTCCTGAGTGGCCGCAATAGGAGGGTAACACATCTGGTGTTGAGCAGCATTACCCTTAGTGTCATATAACCTGTAATGTCTATGGAGGTGGGTTTGTCTATTGAGCCCTGCTCAACAAATGCACTATGGTGGTAGCAAGAGCCTTAGTCAGCATTCGAAGGTCCAAGTGTGACAGGTGCAAGCTGTCCATACTGAAGCTACGTGGCATGTTGAGCATGTCACTACAGGCTGACAGACACTGTATCCCCTATGAATGACACCAATTTGTTAGCCAACTGTTAAACGTGATATGTTTGTCTGTATACTTTGACTTTGGGGGTTGTGTGTGTGGGGTGTGTGTGTGTGTGGGGGGGGTGGTGTGTATGTGTGCAGTTTCCTTTGAGAGGTGTTCCCTTTTTGGAGACTGGGAAAACTCACTAAAATAGGTACAGTCCTCTTTGGAAAGTCTGATGATGTCACCATCCTACAAATACAGCAGGAGAAGGGAAACCAGCCAGTAAAGCAAATAGCGTGCCATGTTAATGCGTCTCTCTCTAGTATCATAACATAGGTAGGGGTTTGAATCCTGCAAACAGTGTGTGTGAGTGTGCGTGTGCATTTGTCTTTGAAAAGAGTGCCCTTTTTGGAGACTGGGAAAACACACTAAAAGAGGTACATTCCTCTTTCGAAAGACTGATGATGTCACCATCCTACAAATACAGCCGGAGAAGGGAAACCACCAAGTAAAGCAGATAGCGCACCATGTTAATGCTTCGCTCTCTAATATCATAACATAGCTAGGTAGGGGTTTGAATTCTGCAAATGCTGACTGTATGTGTATCACTGTTGGTCAATGTGGTGTGGGTTTTGCTTTTACTATGGTATGACATAGCATGATTACAACAGTAAGTGCATTGCACTCATCAGGTATCTGCATGGCAAATATATATGTGTACATGTCCCCTCAGTCAGTACATAGGTGTGAAGCCTGCATACTACATGAATACATTTGTTTCCATTGACAGGTTGTGATGCTGCTTCTCAGATCGTAGGTCACATATGTATGTATGTGACAAGGCCGTCTACTGTCGTGTTCTGTGGCCAAGGTCATCTGTGGCATGCACACCCATGACAGTTACTTAAGAGTAGTCTGAGTGAGGGTATATGCCTGGGGTATATGTCAGACATGGTCATACACAACAAAGACTGCCAAGAATGGACAGTCTTTTTAGGTGTGTGACTGCCTTGTGGATATGCATTCAGGCCTCTAATGTCTTATGTGATACACCTTGGGACTCCACAATACCTATGGATATGTGGATACCAAGGGACACATGACATAACATGAGGCTGTATGTACACATTGGTACCCAACATACATGTTGAGGGCTACCACCTGTGTGGTACTGACGGGATAGTATGTATAGTACATGAGGATGACTATGCCATAGTCACCTTACTGCTATACAGCATGTATCAGACACCAGGTATCTGTCTGTATGATACCCTTATGTAGGATATGCGTCCCATCCAGGGAATGCATTGTAGGCCAATCCATGCATTTCCAGATTTGGATGGACACATCCCTAGTGTGTCTGCATGTACCTAAGGGAGCTATATGCCAAACAGGTGTGGTCACAGGAATGCGTGGCGGTCATTACCACTGGTTAGTGTTATAGTGTAGCACCAAAGGGATCCAATTGTTACTGGGTTCCCTACTACTGTGTGTCATTTGTCAGGACATCATCCAATGATTGCTTATAGTCATGCTGTTGAGGTTGTGTATACTACCAGACCACAAATCATTGACAGATATTAACGGTATCACCCACAGCATAGTGTCAACCCATGTCATACACATGTCTACCCATGTTAGTACATAACTGTAGTAGAATGCATACTGGCCATTTAAAGATACTATGAGATGTTAACAATGTGTACGACAGGGTATGCCACACGTCCCATGTGTCCACTATGCACGTATATCCAGACAGTACGCACCCACCATGTTCACAGATGTGCACTTGCTAATCTGTACTGCACACATCACACATGTACTGTCCACTCACTAACACATGCTGGCAACACATTACACTTCAGCCATGTGGCACATAGGTGGACAAGACATACTCAGACCTAACAGTGGTGTAAACAATGCTACATTGACAATCAGAGCTTTGATGCATAATGTCTGCTCAGATATACCTACAAGGATGTCGTTACACTTCCTCGTTGACAACTTGCTATTATTGCTACACTGCTATAGTGTCACCCTGTGCATCAGCACCATGTTAGCCTGTCCCTCCGTCAATGATGCAGATGACAGGAGGTGATACAGGTATCATCATATGCACAGGGCATTTTGTTATTTGCTAGAGCCTGACATTGACCCATCCAATCGACATTTCTGTGTGTGTGTGTGTGTGTGTGTGTGTGTGTGTGTGTGTGTGAGTGACAGCAGTACAGCATGGGCCAATGCTGATGTAATGTGTGTGTGTGTGTGTGTGTGTGTGTGTGTGTGTGTGTGTGTGTGTGTGTGTGTGTGTGAGCCCTAGTTGTTTGGTTAATGTGTGTGTGTGTCTGCATGCACATAGCTCCACCATGTGGCTGCCATATACGGTAGTTTGTGGGACAGCCACAGACTGTACCTGCTAGGCTGCACAGATCACTGTCTCCAGCCACGGACACAGTACCTGTGCCTGGCAGGGGTGCTACGGACAGTATCGGGTACCAACCCTGACTGGGTACTGTCATCAGAGTTAGAGGTATGACGACTGGACCAATGTCCCTACTCGGACTGGCCAGAGCCATGTGCACGTGGTCTACTGGGACGGTCAATGGACAGGCCAGCCCCAGCATTGCTGGGGCTGGTACTGCCACTACGGGAGCGGCTGTGAAATGTGGGCCGTCCGCGATCACTGCCAGCTGTTGCTTTGCTGGCATGCGTCTGCATTGACATTGCAACCATCCCGCACGGTCCTGGCTCATGGAAGACATGTTGTGGAGGGCATCTAATGTCTCCCCCCAATGTCTATCAATGACCTCGGTGTAAGTCCAGATGGCACCAGCAAGGTCACGGATGCTGTCATTGATAGCGGTGTAATGTGCCCTCTGTGCCCTAAGTCCCTGCCTGGTGTACCGTTCCATATATGCCTGAGCCTGCATTACAGCCCGGAACATACTGGTTGTCGTAAGACCTGTGAGGGCACGCCTGCCAGGGGCAATATGACCAGTGGTGCTCCCCCGATAACCCCTGGACCTCCGCCTATGCGGTATCGTTCCGGGTCTACGGCTATGGCTGCTGTGAGGGGATGCAAGTGCCATGGGTACCACACTCTCCTGGTCAATGCCAACTGTATGCTGTCCCTCGCCTATGACCATTGGTGGTGAGGGATGTATTGACAGTATGAGTGTGTGCATAGATGGGGTTGAACGCTGTGTACTGTCTATTGGAGGACCAATGACCGACCCTGTCAAATCTTCCTGTGCCACTATTCGTGGCAGTGGCTTCAGGTTACCTGTTGCTTTCACCAACCCCTAACTCAGTACCTGTGAGAGGAAGACAGGAAACACCCTTTACAGTCTGCACATGCACACATGCACACATGAACACATGCACACACGCACACATGAACACATGCACACATGAACACTAATACACACCTCACTACAGCACATACACACACATACCAGCAATGCAACACATACTCTATACTGGGTGAAGGTGGCTGTCAGTATCACAGGGTAAACAGTCACCACACACATGTCAGCATGCAGAATATGTGTTGCACAAGACCATGCAGTGCAAGTGCGGATGCCCCTATTAAATGGCAGTATACATGGCTTTGATGCAACTGTGTAGTTGTTCAATGATTGGCTACACCCTGGAACACAATGTGTACATGGACACAACATTGCTGTGCAGGTATTATCAGCTCTGCAATGCCCTGTGCACCATCACTCACAAGTATACATGCCATGGCTGCATGTGTTATCTGTGTGACACATAGATATCCATGTCTGAGTGCAGTGTCTGTGTCCATAGCAGATAATAGTGGGCACGGGTGTAGCACATGCATGCTTTGTACACACACGGGATGTGTGGTGCATGTTGACATGAAGGAATCTCAGTGCTCGACATGGCCAGTTTACAGTGGTTATGGTGAGTGTGGGACATATTGCAGATATGTGGGTGCCAGACATGGCATGGTATGCTACACGACTGCAACATTAAACACCTCACAAACCCAATGTGTGTCAAGTGACCTATACACCCACTAGCATTCCAGTACATATATGTGATACTTTGTGTGGATGGTGACTGCTGTGCATGTTGTGTATACTGGCATATGTAAGCACACAGACAACATGCTATGCATATTGTGTATAGGTGCATATGTTTGCACACACACAACACTGAGGTGCAAAGCAATGACTGCTATGAGTAGTACTGTGGTCACTGTAACTGGATGGGGTGTAGTACCCTGTGCCATCATCAACATGCATCTTGTGGCCACTCAGAGCTACTGATGTGTGCAAGGCAACCACCTAGTATGCTGTACCTGAACTGCAGTGCTGTGGCTACGTTTACAATTACACAGCCACCTTGTACATGGGTGTGTGAGGTGCCCAATAGGGAGCATTGCCTAACATGACTGAGTTATGTGTTGCAGAGTGTTGCACAGCCCCATGATAGGCCTCTACCTCTGAGGTACATCATGTGTGTGCATGACATGTGGGATACTGAAGTGTGACCTTACAGTGGGTGTATGGTAATGCTAAATGTAGCATATTTTTGTGTACTGCGTATGATAAACGTGTTCTGTTGTGTACAGCTGTAGCAACTATGCATATCCAATGTGCAGTACAGTGTTGCCACAATTGTGTCTGCTGCACCGTGCATTGCATGTGATTGAGGCAGCTACTGACTTTACTGAGATGACTGATGTCTCACAGCAAACATGCACAGCATGCATTATGCGTAGGTGTGTTACGTGTACCTGGCCTACACCTCACCTATGACATGCACATTTCATTGCCAATATTAAAGTGTTAACACATTCACCAGCATGCATTGTCTGCCCTGCTGTCACACCAGAGGGACCTAGAAGAAGATGACACAGTTTGTCAGTGGCCACAACTGTGGCATTGCTACTGTGAGTGTGCTAAATGACAGTGGAACAACAGTCAACAGTCACAGGTGTATGGATACTATTCCAAATATCAGTATTGCACATGTTAGGCAGCACAACTGCTAAACACACAGTACACATCTCACATATGCATATTCTAACAATACAGATAACGGTAGTCTACAGCTAGGGTGTATTACCTGCATGCTCCATGTCATCCTGCTAGGTGGCTCCAGCCTCCATGATGACACATGTGATGCTGTTGCTGCTGTAGGCCAGGAGCCACCATGCTTAGGAGCAGCTCCTCCACTCTGGTGAGGGGGGTGTGTATGGCTGCCCCACCACCTGTGGCAAGCTGTTGCCTATGGATATCAGACGCATGCACCAGACATGTTTAATTAATTCACTGCAGTGATGGCGTACCTGCTCATATGTCCGGTTATGCATGCCTATGTCATTTACCCGGTGAACAAGGTCTTGCCACAATGCAGTACAGTCATGCTGGTGCTGGCTGGCCCTGGAAAAAAGCAGGTTATAGTGCTGCACCAGGCTGTTCAGACTTTCCTGCTCCTCCGCAGCTGAATACGATGAATTACGTTGATGAGCCATAACCCTGGAAGACAATTAAACGATATGTGTGAGCGTGTCATGTGGCACACTTAACATTATGAAGTACAGATATCACTTAACTGCCATATATAGCATCTATCTGTCTATCAGAGGATACACACATTCAATACCACATATCAGTGCTCAGCCCACAACTGGCTGACAGTGCCTGCAACACTCCATATAGCACACCAGTATACGCCAGTAGTCGGCACACTGTTTGGGATACAATGCACAACCTCGCCCCAGGGGTATATATCAAGCTAATGCATGAAGAAATATGTCATCCAATGCAATGAATATCATGTACATTTACAGTATTACCAGTAAACCACCCTAGTCTTTGATGCCATACCCCTACCTAACATATGTGCACGGTTGTTAATATAGCTGTCATACTGCTGTAACAGAGTATACATGTTGCTAGGTACACACACATACCCTGTAACACACATGTCATTGCGGGCATGGTAAAGGCATCATTAAACACAAATCAGACATACATACAACACACAGATGTATGCCGACACAGAGGAGCATTACCTGTGTACCTTATAGTACTGTGTGCCCTACTTACAGATACCTATGCCTGTGGTATGTAATCTGTGCAGACTACAGTGTTATCAGGGACTGTGAACATTCACCATTCTGTGCTGTTTAGGCCTACAGCTTCAGGTAGTACAACAGTTCTTATGTGAGCTGGAATCACCAGCAGTACCACTTACTGAGCATACATGTGTTGCTTCAGCCTACATTGGGACACCACAGTCATACACAAGGAACTACGTCACAACATATGCCATCCCACTATGTCTGCATCCCAATAACTGACACATCTTTCTCCGGCCTCACACCTAGGACACAAACTACCATGACAGACACAACCTTACACTAAGCTATCACACCTTTACAAACCTTGCAAACAGTCACTGTCACACTCATTCCACCTCACATAGCAGGTATTGCACTGAGTAGATGTGTGTGTGCATTGTGTCATAGGTAGGAAATACGCTATTGGCCCTAGGGCCTAGAGCAGCCTAGCCATATGCTACCCTGACCTGTAATGTGATTTCACTTGCTCCTGTTAACCCGGATACACAGAGGTGACTCCCAGGGCATATTACCTATCTCCAAAACAATCATCAGGGGTATGTATGACATCTGCTAATGAGGAGCCTTGTTTGTTCATGCTGGGTGGTTTAGTCCAGTGTATGGCATATTTGTGCATAGGGACCTGTACCTCCAGCATGTGCTGTTTAGTGAGGTGACAAGGATTAGGGCCCTAGGTCATGTAGCCTGGAGGAATTGTGATGTGTTGTCATGGTGGTTAGCCGACTGCTATGGGTGTGACATACCTCTGTATGTCCGGCAGTGGTTACCTCTGTATGTCCGGCAGTGGTAACCTCTGGGTGGGTGGTATGCAACGCACTCTAGCTGTGGTTTGTGAGTCAGTCTGCATAGGGCATGTGTTTGAGGGCAGTATTACTCTTTGTTAGGTATGTCTATGGCCTTTCCACTTGCTGTAGTTGTCATATGAGGTACATACCACATGGGGTATTGTGATGAGTAGAGGGGAACACCGACCTATATTTCCCTAGATGACACACCTTTTGTGATGACATGTACCATGTAGACAGATTACATTACTACTGTTGTCACTGTGATTATCAAAGGGGAGCCTACTGTCCACCTGTGTCCTGTGCACCCTTCTGACACCATCAGTGTTAGGCAGGCTACCACGTATGTGGCAGTTACTGCGTAAGGTGTTTTGGAATGGGGCATGGCACTGCGGTATCAACACTGGTATTCAGTCCATGCCTTGGACAACAGGCACCTGTTGCAGTACATATGACCCCGTGTCTCCCTCACTCTCTCTCACATAGATATATATGTATGTATATATATATATATATATATATATATATATATATATATATATATATATATATATATACACACACAAACATACACACACACACATATATATATATATACACATACATACATATCTATCCATATCTATACATATCTATACATAGCCATACATATCTATATAGATCTATATATATATCTACATATATCCATATATATCCATATATGTCTACATATATCTATATATATCATATATATCCATATATATCTATATTTATCCATATATATCCATATATATCTAAATATATCCATATATATATATATATATATATATATATATATATATATATATATATATATATATACACACACACACATATATATGTATATATACATGTATATATACACATACATGTAAACATCAATTGCTGTACATATAGCTGCACATATAGGCACATATACTGCCCACCTTTCATGGTGGGGATGTCAATCATGCAACAGTTGTGAGACATACGGTTATGTAATACTATTGCAAAATGTTGTGCAGAATGCATTCTGCCTTCCTCAGGCCATGTAGCTGTTGCAGGCCTCACTGCCTGTAGCTCAGTGCCACAGCGTTTATCACCACATGACATATACCGGCACTGCTTGCTTTCTGCAATACCACACGCTACAACCTACATACATATGTGCACATAGCAGCCTTCAACAACATACTTATGTCCAGCCTTCGCTAACAGTTGCAGTATGTCCATTGCCCTATGCAAATGTTTATGTACATATAGATACGGACTGCTGCCACATATGGATGATTCATAGTATGTAGAGTACCCTTCAGACACATCTTTCGGATGTCACCAAATACATATCTATTACATACCTTACCTTTGTATTCCTCACCTCCATCTGTTGTATGTGTTGTTTTTTTATTTTTAATTTTTTTTTGTTTTTTTGTTTTTTTGGTTTTGTTTCCTCTGTGCGTTGCTGTTTGTTTTCAGTGTCTGTCTCCTTCTGCCTGTTTGTGTCTGTCTGTCTCTGTCTGTCTCTCTCGCTCGTGCTTTCTCTCTCTCTCCCAGTTGTTGCAATGATTGCAATGATATTATTGCATGTGTGGACAGCAGATACAGGCTGCTTTTCTAGGTATCTGCACATGTGCATGCGATGGCCTCTGCACCAATTGGTGCCCACCATTTAGTAGCATGCAGCTTGCTGTATGGTAATTGCAGTTCTCACTGTGATTTCTGGACACTGCTATAAAATGCTAGGTTAGGTAGGCATAGCCCTTTCAATTTTGCAAGGTGGGGACCATGCTTGTTTGCTGTGGTCACTGCTGTCTCAGTCAGAAGGTTGGTATATGTCTCATCTGAAGCTGGGTTGTAGCCAGTGAAATGTATGTTGTACTGAAACCTGACTGTTGCTTCTTCCAGTACACTCTTCTCAGTGTGTAGGTTTACTCACACCTCCTAATGCTAACACTGGATACATGGGAGTATGTACTTTCTTTTTGAATTAGAGAATGAACTGGCATACAACAGTAGTTATTGCAATGTATTCCTATGGCTTTCCTATTTCCCCTTTGCATTCATTCATTGTAATGCATGTTATATTTCTTCAGCACCAAGTTATTATATATCTGCTGTGGTGTAGTGGTACGTCATGCAGACTGGTGAGTCCAAGGTCCTTTGTTTGAGACTGACAAGGTATTTTTATTTTGCTGATGAGCAGTACAAGGGCCTTGTCATACAAAGTGACTAAGGCACTTTTAAGCAGTTGTAAGCGGGTTTGCGTGGGTTTGCGCGACGCTTAGCAATGCTAAGCTAAGCTTAGCTCAGCTTATTTTATTTTAGCAATACTAAGCCAAGCTTGTCTTAGCTTATCATATCTTAGCAATGCTAAGCTAAGTGTACACATGCGCACACTGGTGCAAACCCGCTTACTACTGTTTACAAGTGCTCACTCCCACTAACCCCTGCGCTCATTTCTTTGACAGAAAAGTAAATGGGGAGATAGGAATGTGGTGATAAAGGGTACACGAAGAGGGGAGGACAGTAGGGAAAACAGCTCAGGATGCACAGGATGGGTGTGGAGAGGGTCCCATAGCTGCCCATTTCTTTACCAACAACAGCTATGCATATGCAATACATTAGGAGGGATATTTGAAACCTTCCACCCCTGAGAGAGGGGTGAGGACAACTAAGTGCGTTGTACTACCAATTATGAATATCAGGCACATGCACTGTTTGCAACCCATCTTGTGATGTATGGGTTAACATTTAAGCTGATGAGTTTTTCAATGATACCAGTGGGTATTGTATCGTAGGCCTTAGCCAGATCGAGGTAGGCTGTATGGACTGCCTTTCCCTCATCAATGGCTTTGGTGACTGTTTCGAAAAAGTCAACCAAGTTTAAAAGGCATGATCTGCCTTTGACAAAGCCAAACTGGGTTAGGTAGGCGTAGCCCTTTCAGTTTTGCAAGGTGGGGACCATGCTTGTTTGCTGTGGTCACTGCTGTCTCAGTCAGAAGGTTGGTATATGTCTCATCTGAAGCTGGGTTGTAGCCAGTGAAATGCATGTTGTACTGAAACCTGACTGTTGCTTCTTCCAGTACACTCTTCTCAGTGTGTAGGTTTACTCACACCTCCTAATGCTAACACTGGATACATGGGAGTATGTACTTTCTTTTTGAATTAGAGAATGAACTGGCATACAACAGTAGTTATTGCAATGTATTCCTATGGCTTTCCTATTTCCCCTTTACATTCATTCATTGTAATGCATGTTATATTTCTTTCAGCACCAAGTTATTGTATATCTGCTGTGGTGTAGTGGTACTTCATGCAGACTGGTGAGTCCAAGGTCCTTTGTTTGAGACTGACAAGGTTTTTTTATTTTGCTGATGAGCAGTACAAGGGCCTTGTCATACAAAGTGACTAAGGCACTTTTAAGCAGTTGTAAGCGGGTTTGCGTGGGTTTGCGCGACACTTAGCAATGCTAAGCTAAGCTTAGCTCAGCTTATTTTATTTTAGCAATACTAAGCCAAGCTTGGCTTAGCTTATCATATCTTAGCAATGCTAAGCTAAGTGTACACATGCGCACACTGGTGCAAACCCGCTTACTACTGTTTACAAGTGCTCACTCCCGCTAACCCCTGCGCTCATTTCTTTGACAGAAAAGTAAATGGGGAGATAGGAATGTGGTGATAAAGGGTACACGAAGATGGGAGGACAGTAGGGAAAACAGCTCAGGATGCACAGGATGGGTGTGGAGAGGGTCCCATAGCTGCCCATTTCTTTACCAACAACAGCTATGCATATGCAATACATTAGGAGGGATATTTGAAACCTTCCACCCCTGAGAGAGGGGTGAGAACAACTAAGTGTGTTGTACTACCAATTATGAATATCAGGCACATGCACTGTTTGTGAACTGCTATACTGTCATTAGTACATTACTCACTTCTGAACAGTTTGTGGTTTGTTTGTGTTGACATTAGCACAGTCTGATCAGGACAGCTGGACATATTTCACTACTGTGTATGCCTACCTACACCCTTGGTTGAGCCTGACTACATGGGTATATAGTACCTTTGGGTAGGGGTGCAGAAGTGCAGAGTGCATTATTTATTATCGTATGATGTTTATCTTACTGAACATGCAGAGTTGCTGTGTACCTGTAAGTCTATAAAGGCTAGTAGTCTGTCTGAGTAGCTCCCACCTGTGGACATATCCAGATGGTAGACAGAGGTCAGCCTAGTATTCTTTGACTGTGCACCACAGCAGTCTTTTCAGCACCTGAACAATGGCATTGTCACAGGTGGTTGCTAGCACTGCATGGCTACATCCTTTGATATTTCTGTGTTCTACTTCTACATAAAGGCATGCTTGTGGGATTCATTCTACAGCTATTTGCAGAGTGTGTAACAGCAGACAAGCTGATATGCCTGTGTGTTTCTGACTCTTCCAGGCCTCAGATACTCTCATGTATATATTTGAACAGTCTCAGGGAAAGGTACATATAACTGGGATACACCTGTGATATATTTCAGACATTTTTCAGTTCAGACTTTGGGAGATTCAGAGCATATGCATTACTACACCTTTTCTGACGTGCAAGCAGTGTCTACTCTCACTTATTGACATTTGTCATTAAGTGAGATTCCCCACCTTTCTGCCTACTGTTAGTACATTTCACAGGGAGTCAGGGGTCACAGCTAACATTTGTTTACAAATCAGGGTCATCACTGTAGAGCAGTCACTGTTGGGAGGTCTGGCCTGTGACCTATGCAAATATGCCAGTGTTTATCCTGCTCTGATACTGTGTGGGTTTTGTAAGCTGCTACTGTAACATTATTCCTTACTAGCATGGCTGATTCACTTTTCACAGTCATGTCATGCAATTCCACAACACCTGCTGGTTAAGGCCCACAGAACAAGATTTGTGTTATGCCATTCCTATTTTCCCTTTACATTCACTCATGGTAATGCATGATATATTGCTTTCTGCACTAAGTTATTGTACATCTGCTGTGGTGTATTGGTACTTCATGCAGACTGGTGAGTCCAAGGTCCCGCGTTCGAGACTGACAAGGGGATTTTATTTTGCTGCTGAGCAGTACAAGGGCCTTGTCATACATAGTGACTAAGGCACTTTTAAGCAGTTGTAAGTGGGTTTGCATGATGCTTAGCAATGCTTAGCTAAGCGCACACAAGCTCAAACTCGCGCACCCCTGCTAACTACTGCTTAAAAGTACTTACTCCCGCTAACCCCCATGCTAATTTCTTTTAAAGAAAAGAAAATGGGGAGATAGGAAAGTGGTGAAAAGGGGGCACAAAGAGGGAAAGACAGTAGGGAAACCAGCTCGCTATGTGCAGGATGGGTGTAGGGAAGGTCCATAGCTGCCCATTTCTTTACCAGCAACAGCTGTGCATATGTTTGAAATTTGGTGCGAAATTTGAAACCTTCCACCCCTGAGAGAGGGGTGAGGACAACAAAATATGTTGTACTGCCAATTAGAATTATCAGTTTACATGTCCAGTGGACAAGTGTGCGAATTGGGCAGCTATGTATGGGGTGTTATTTTTTTGTGGGAACAGATTGCCCTTTTTTAATTTTTTTTTCAGGTGAGAGTGGAATGTGAGGTAGAGGAAGTAGGTATATTTGGGGAGGTAGGTTGGGGAGGTAAACAGACAAGACAAACAAGATGCATACAGGGGCAAAGTTTGACACATGGGGTGGGTGAACACAATTGACGGGGAAGGATGTTTGGAAACTGCAAGCCCATGAGCCCACAGATGGTAACAGTGGAACTGAGATCCCCACCCATGGGCAGTCACCACTGCACCTTCACAGCCCCGAGGGTGGCTGTGCTGAGGGCAGTGTAGGATGGGCAGGTTCATCCAAGAGATGCACCACTGTCGCCTCGAGCTGGCGTAGGGGATCAGTGACTGAACGCTGGATCTCCCTATGCACCACAGCCCGGACCCTAGCAAGGGTGATAGGTGGCCCTCCTCCCCCCACGCTTGCACGGGGGGAACAAGCCCCATCCCCTGCAGTGCTTCCACCTGAAGGTGGAACATGACCAATGGAGGAGGGGAGCCCAGGCTGGGCACCAGAGCCTCTGGTGCCCGGTGCACTCGCCAACTGAGGAGGGACAGGTGGGTCCACTGGGACCGGCCTTCCCATACGTTCTGTGATTAGGTGTGTTTAATTACAACATAAACAACAGCATTCCAGATTAGTTGTAACAGCATGCAGTAATATTCCCATTAACCCAACACACCAAGGTTCCAACAGTTGAATAGCAAGCATAACACATGCATATATTGAACGACAGTGGATATTCCAACAGCATGCAGGGATGTTTGGTAGCAACAGGCCACCATGAACGTGGTGTTTGAACAGGGCACATGCATCAACATCAATGCAAATATTTATAAAATAATAGGACATATGTCCCAACAAATATTTAAGGTTACACATACCCATTGAGGTGTGGAATTGCATGGTTTATGCACATATGGTAGGGTGTAGAAAAAACCTCGGTTAACATCTTATAATGACCTTTTAGTCTACACTACATTCCCAGTGACTGCAAGTGTATACCCCCTACCTGTATTATTATACTTGCCACCATACATTAGGTTGTGTTATGGGTTTAGCTAGTTCAATATATGCCTGACCTATATCTGACATACTAACTGTCCAGGATGCAGATGTTACTGCTACATATTTCTTGTTTGCATTTATATTTCTTTATCTACATATCTGGGATGTGTACACATGACATTTTCACTTCGATTTGTACAGAACCCTGCATTTCTTGACACAAACTCACATTTCTGGTGAATAATTACATGCTGCATGTGTGCCAGGTTTACTTATTCATGCCAGCCAGTAATTGACTATTGTGGACTGTATATATGTTTCACAGCTACTAGCACTTCCATCACCCACTTTATATGGGACTGCATAACTCTGGGTTGCCAGCACATTTTCAAACAGTACTGTTTGTATAATGCAAAGGTACAACATTTCAGACTCTGTGACACAGACACACTCTGGGTTTTAGACCTTTATTAATGACATTGCACACTTTTCCACAGGCTCACTCCTTTATTTGTTTTAACTGTGTTTATGGCAGACATGTTCAAGACATATTATACCTTTATTAATAGGTTAGAACAATCTTTTTTCAGGCTCACTCACTTATGTTATATGACAGTGCCTGCAGAGATATTATTCCAGACATATGTTACCTTTCTTAATGGGTTACTACACTCTTTTTCTGCCTCTCTGATGTTTTTATCTGACAGTACATGCAGAGGACTTATTCAGGCAATTCTATGGCTGTTTTGTTGGACTACAACACTTTCTTTCATGCTCTCTCCCATATTTTTTATAACAATACATGCAGAATAATCACTAACCTGCCTGGTGGCGCAGCCTTAGCAGCCTATCAGCATAGGCTTGCTGATTCGTAGCATGGTCACCTGCAGCTGTAAAGTAAATGAAGGTATATTGAGACATACCTATCCGTTATACATACTCCATTATCAATTCTTACATACTGCATTCCATGGCTACATAGTTGTGGGGCATTCTGCATCCCACAGGCCTCCTGTATCCACTGGTTTAGGCGGTTCTGCTTTCGTCTCTTCAGGTCTGCATGGTGGTGACGGACCTGCTCACCAGTCCAAGGAACGCCTGTGGCACTGGTGAGGTCACGAGCTAACTGGTTCCAAGCCTCTGCCTTGTACTCCGTCCTTTGGAATTGGCCCTGCAGGAGTCTTGACTCATGACGGTGGACAAGGAGCCAAACCATGTATTTGGACTCCTCGATGCCCCAACGTTGCACTCAGAAGCGTGAACCCTCTCCTGTACCTGCCATTCTGACTGAAAATGTGAGCTACAATCAGTTATGGCGAGTATTCCCACCTATGGGGCTTAAATATGCCGCATTTGCCACACTTTTTTGTGATTGGCCATTTTGTAAAATTCTCGGCTGAATGCAGACCTGCTTAGTAATGGTTAAACTACCATTCATAAGTATATGAATGTTAATAGTGGCTGCTTCCCTTATGTTGTCATGGCTTAGTGGTTCTGTACTTTAATTATGATGCACAGGGTCCTGGGTTTGAATCTTGTCATTCTTTTATTTTAATACTGTCTAGACAGGCTAGGGGGTGTGGCTGCGTTTAAGCAACTTAGCTCTACGTTGCTCTACGGTGCCCTGGTTGGCATGGTGCACACATCCGCGCAAACACATTGCGCTGGGTAAAGCGCTTTTAAACTTTGGGCAACTCTATTGCACTGGGTAAAGCACTATTAAACTATGGTCAACTCTGTTTAGATGGGTAAAGCGCTATTAAACTATGGGCAACTCTGTTTAGCTGGGTAAAGCGCTATTAGACTATGGGCACCTCTGTTTAGCTGTGTAAAGCACTATTAAACTATGGGCACCTGTGTTTAGCTGTGTAAAGTGTTGCTTAACAGCAGGCTATTATATATCTGGGTCCTTTAAAAATATTTAGTTTGTTCACTGATACATTGGCCATGTCACTGCTTTTAATAAAATTTTAATCATATATGTCTGGTATTATTTCAAATACTGATTTAAAACATAAATAAGAAGGGGAGTGGTGGGACTCGAACCATGAATGCTTTCGCTTTGTGCATACGCTCTACCATTACGCTATTGCTATCTGGTGTAATTTGCATAAACATTCTTTCTTATGCTCTTCCATGACAGAATTGCTAACTCTAGCTAAGCAATGGGCACACCCGGGTACACACGCACAAATACGGGAAGCTATATTGTGGATTTAAAAAAAGAAAATATAATTATTTACTTTATATAAGTGTGATGGGGGTTTACAGTGTCAGGGAGTGTGGTGTTGGGTGCAAGTCCATTTGAGCGAACTCGCTCTTGTGTGTTGACATTATGCTTTTTACAACCTTGCAGGGGCGTGCACATTTAGACTGCTCGCCAGTCGGACACGGCCCCTGCTTTCCTACTCAGTCCCTGTAAGAGTTACGGTTGAGTCAGCATGCCCTCATGAATATTCATGGCACACTGACGTCAAACTGTTCAACTGCAGCCTTCGAGTAAGACTTATTAAGTCTTACACGGAGGATTAGTGAATCCGGGGGAGAATGTTTTAAAGCTTCTATAAAGTGCATTAAGTATAAAATAAGCATACAACTACATTCAAATGTATTTTTAGATGGACAGTTAAGCAAATAATTTTCAGTTTTAGTTATAACAGTCTGTTGTAGCTCAACAAAGTGAATGTATTCTCTACTTATAAATACATAAAGGTGTTTATGTGCTGAAAACAAATTTCTTCGATATCTAATTTACTACTCAATAAATATGATGCTATCTTCTTTTTGCTGCAATAATAAGCTGCTTACTAGGTACATTAGTGAATTATGCAGTACAGAACTGCTAAAGCTGGCCTCATGAAAGTTTGTCTGGAGTTACAACCTCCTGTTATTACATCTTAAAGAAATGAGCTCATAATATGTCACAAGCAAAATTACTGTACAGGGCTACTCTTTTTCTGTTTTGTGCATCAACTGAAAAGTTTTAATTACTAAAAAAGTGCATGTTGACAGCTATATCTGGAATTCATAGTCAAGTACAGAACATGGCCACATGTAGGAATGTAGAATTTCATAGTACCGCATTGCACTACCATGTTTCAAGGCAATATATGCATTAAAGAATACATGCAAAACACCACTCAATGCTACCTCCTGCCTTCCTTCTTTGATACTTTCCTATACATCTTTTTCCTACCTTTTCACACCAGAGAGACGTCCATTTGTCCATGCATATGACCACACCTCATATGAGATGTAGTGAAAACTATGCTTAGGTTCCAACATGTGTGTGTTTGCAGAAGTTATCATTTATACCTGCATGCATAAAATACAAGCTGGAATGGGCTGGAGTGCTGTGATTTTGTCCTATCTTATCTCAGTTTTACATTTCTTTTTGGTCTTGAAACAGTTTATTTCTTCAGTGTCATTAAGTCTGTTTTGAAGTTATTCTCTTCAGATATTTTCATAAGTGACACAGTCCCCCGGATTCATGAATGGATATTTTCCATGCAGGAACACTGTAGGAACTCCTGCATGGAAAATGGCAGCCGAGCGATCCAGGAAAGTGCCGTTTTCATGTGCATGAGCAGCCCTACACTGTTCTAGCATGGAAAACCGGATAATATACAAATCACCTCATTTTCTGGTGAAAAACATGCAAATGAGGTGACTTTGCGATCTACCATCCTGACAGGTCTACGTGCTAGAACAGTGTCAGTGCAGAAATGTATTCAGAAAATAACTGAGTACATTTTTGCAACTGACAAAATGGATACATGACAGCTCATGGAAAAGCATGTATTATGTACATTAGACATGCCAGTTGCCAACAATAAGGCCATTGGCATTGAAAAGTGATTAATTATTATGAAAATTAAACTTTTTTTTTGACCAATCTCGGCCGTTTAAGCATAGGGCAGAGGCACGCAAACGGGATCATGCTGAAAATAAAAAAATATGGGCAGACTTAATTTTAAGTTAAATCTGCATTTTTGCCATTATAGTCAATGGCATGCAGAATGTAAAGGGTCTATATTACATTATTGAAGTTTCAAAGCTTCGAATCTGATATGGCCGACACCATATATTCGAAGTCTTGAAAATGTAATAAAACACAACAACCAAGAAAAACAAACCATTTAAATGCTTTAAGCAGGGGGTCAAGCCCCCTTGCACCCCCCACACCCCCGCTACTTAAATATACCAACTTCGAGATCACACTACATTGCAGAAAAGGGAAATCTTCCCTTTCTGTGCTGTACTGAGATCTCCGTTAAAAGATTTGAAGTTTCAAGACTTCGATCATATGGTGTTGACCATATCAGATTCGAAGTTTTGAAACTTCGATCTTCTGATATAGACCCAATGTAAACAATACCAGGGAGCACTGGTTGTCAAAGGGAAAGGGTCTATGTTAGTGCAGTAACTAATGACCTACACACTGGGGTATGCAAATGAGGGGAGTTATACTGAATCACAGATGTCTACAAAGTGTCAGCTTGTACCTAACTGTGTAGGTGCAGCAATACAACAGTGCAAGTGCAAGAGCTGAATCACCTCATAAGGGAGTGTGTCATGCTTGCTGTAAGCTCATTGGAGCTGTGTCACCCATGTTTGCCCTTAGCTAAGCACAGCTAACTAATGGGGTGTGCCAGATGTGCCTGAGCACTGTGTAGATAGCCTAAACAATTTTTCACGCAGTGCACCGGGATTTAAACTAAAAAAAAAAAAAGGGGAAATGGCAGCATGGTTTACATTAGCACTGAGTATGTGCGGCACACCTTGGTGCTTAAATAGGGAGGAACTGGGAAGGGGAAACAGCAGTAGGAAGGTAATCAAGGAGAACTAGCATAGCTGGCAGGTGAAATGTATCAGAATCAGCCAATTACCCATGCAGCAGCCCAGCACACTGCTATAAACTATGCAAACACCCTACAAACTGTTTTTTCCCACAAAATCTACACCACCAGTGTACACAGATGGGGGAGTTTTAACTGGCAAAACTAACTAAAAATGTTAGAGGCTGCTGCTGCTTTACTCCATAAATGTGTGCTAGAGACTGAGGGTGGTGAGGAGGAGAATGCTGACAACTTACACACATTGAGGAGGAGGAGAAGATTGTTCAGACCCAGGGTAACCTACCAGGACCTACATGATCTGCAGATAGTAGAGTGATATAGGGTGGACAGCTACATTCTACAGCAAATCGTTGAGCTGTGCCAGCCACACCTCACACACACAGCTAATAGATGGGAACCCATCCAAGTGGATACCAAGGTATGTGTAGGCTTAAGAATACTAGCTACAGATACCTTCCAAAGACCAACTGGGGATATCATGGGGGTCTCACAGGCATCAGCATCCAGGGTACTCCACCAGTTCCTGGATGCCATGACACAACATGCCAATGAGCACATATATTTTCCCACCACACATGAGGTGTTGACCAGACGTATGCGTCTCTTCCACCTTATAGTAGAATACCCTGAGGTAGTTGGTGCTAAAGACTGCACGCACATCCACATCAAAGCACCACCCTGTGAGCGGTGTAGGGGCTACATAAACCACAAGGGCTGCCCCTCCATCAACTGCCAGGTCATGTGTGATGCCCAGGGCATTATCATGAATGTGTGTGCTGGCAGCCCTGGAAGCTATCACGACTCCCACATCTGGCATTGCTCACAGCTGTATCAGGTGTTTGCCAGGGTGGGCATCCCATATGACCATCTAGTGGGGAATGCTGACTATGCACTGGAGCCGTGGCTGATGACACCTATCAGAAATGCACACACACCTGAACAAGAACACCATAATGAGGCACACACACAAACCAGGATCATTGTAGAGCATGTGTTTGGGATGCTCAAGTCATGGTTCCGCTGCCTTGACATATCTGGTGGAGCCTTGCAGCTACAGGTACACAAATGTTCATGGTATGTGCTATGCTACACAGTATGATCTTGTGAAAACAGCTGCAGCAGGAGCAGCACAGGACAGGGCCTCACAGCCCCCCACCATTGCCAAGGCCAGCACAGGTGCAGAGGGACTCAGAGGAGGCCCTTCCTGAGCCTGCCCCTGTAAGCAGAAGGAGGTGGGCCCAGTATGCCCATGCCTTAGCAAAGAGGCAATGCATAGCACACACACTGACACTGTAGGGACCCAGGGACTAGCACATATAGTAAAAGGGATGCCAAACACGACACTACCTGAGCTTTACCATGTATAGGGAGTGTACTAAGTGCATCCAACATAGTCAGCCCTCCAGCACCATCCTCAATACTGGCCCAGCAACAAGGTAAGTCACCCTTCCTATCAATTACTGAATGGAGTTGTATGTTCTTATACTTGTATGTATGATATGGATGCAAGCATGTAAGGGAATTGAGTGGCTGAATGGGATAACAGCAGAGACCTATATGGGACAGTAGAAAACTCATAACAAATAATGGTGTCAACATACTAGGCAGCACTACACACAGTGACAACCCTCATCGCAGTACATGTGATGGCCCAAATAACTGTGGGTGTCAATAGGTCACACACGCATGGATGTCAATGAGGGTCACATACCCACCACCAGCCTCACCCAGCAGGACAGGTGCAGATGACCATAAAGAAAGGTAGGGCTAAGGCCCTCAAATGATGGCAATGGTGAACAGCTCCCCCCACCAGACCTACACGGACATACAACAGGTCTAGCAGTTGCATTCTATTCCTGAAGGGTAAGAAGTCTGAAACTGAATTATATGTCATTAAGATCTAACATGTGTACTGTACTGATATGCCTCTTGTCTGCATGATAGGTCACAATACAATATGAAATGGACACCAACAGAGTAACTGAAATACCAGTACAGTCATTTCAAATGTTTAAAGTCTGCAGGTGTGCACTGCCCCCACAATCCCACATAGAAATGCAGTAACAGATGGCCTGCAGCCCCCTCAAATGGCCTACAGTCCTCTGGCAAAGGCCCATGCCTCACCCATAGTGCCAAAGTATGGAATGTCAGGGGGTCCCAACTAACAACCAATAAACAGAAAACAAATGCAAGGCCATGTTGACCAATGCTACTAGTGAGCCTTGCCATGTCCTACTGCAAGGACTGTGGACCAGGCCAAAAATACTACAATGATAAAGGCCCAACTATAGGAATACCTCTGCAATATTGCTTTCATTATGTTAGGAAGAGTAGAGAATAACAGGGGGGTGTAGCCGCACGAATGTCATGGAGTGTGTGAAGTCTGAAACTCTAATGTCCATCCACACTACTCCCGACTGCAAACCCATGAATGAATAGACACAAAATTGCTTGTAAACCACAATGTGAATGTAAACTGACCAGATATATGAGTCCTGCCTCTGGATAACCTGGGTGTATCTATACAGCTGAGAGGTATAGCCCCAGCAGGATATGGCCATTCCATGAAGTTGAGAAAAGCATACTAACAAGGTACTGGACAATTTACACAGAACCAGCAGTCTATTGTCTGTAGCTACCCTCCAAGATGGCAGGTATGTGCCAGAATGTGTAGTCTATATGCCTCAGAATATTGGTCTCAGCTTCATTCATCTTGTATTTCCCTAGTAAATAACTGTGGGGAAAGAATGATAACTGTCAGTAGTTGATGACATGATACATCACAGTGTAAAACAGTACATATGTTAGAAAATCTATGCTACGACCAAACATGTCACACAAGCATCACAGAAAGCTATAGTTACAGTATCCCCCGTATGTTATGTCCATTGTGTCTCCATATTGGCAACCTATCTACACATGTCCTGCAGAAACAGTTTGCTAGGTGTAGCTGTAGCACACAAAACCCTGAACTGGAGTCCAACCCTCCCTGGAATGGATGCACACACTCAATATATAAGGTCATACTGGGTATGCTCCTACACTTAGAGAAGGCATTTAGAGGGGAAGGTTGTCTTTGTACATGAGGTAGTTGCAACAGTTCCTCTGAATGGACAAGTGCACCAGGTTAATGGGTGAAAGCACAGATAACCACCCTTCAGACATGCCAGGAGGGGTGGACATAACTAGTAAGCACTAGGGCTACATCTGTGATGAAATCTGTGATGAACGAGTGCTGCTGACAGCTCCCAGGTGTGCCACACTACTTGCTACAATAACCTGAAGTGCCAAGCCATAATGATAGTTGAAGTGTAAGACAGAAAGAACTAGCATGATGTATGGGTGGAACAGAAGGGAGACTGTCTGCCACCTGTAATACTTTACCTCAGCTGTGCAGTTATCAGCATCTTTGGGCATGTGAAAATTCAGTAAGCTCTGTACTGTATGCGGTAAATGTGTAAGACTATAGTAGACATACCTAGATAGGCAGGAGTTCTAATCCTAATACTGGCAAGTGTGTTTATGTGTGTGTGAATCATGTACTATCTGGATTAAACCATTTTTGACCTGTGTACTACCCATTACACTTCCCTTCACTCTAATTTAGTAGTCCTGTTGCTGTCATCCATTTTAGAAGTACCTGTGGAATAGCTGGCACTGTATAAGCTCTGTGGCACATCTGTTAACTGCATAGCACTATAGTAGAAATACCTAGATAAGCAGGAGTTCTAATCCCAATACTGGCAAGTGTCTGGCTCATACTGTTTTTGACCAGTGCAGTACCCTTCACTCCAATTTAGTAGTCCTGTTGATGTCATCCATCTTAGAAGTACATGTGGAAGAGGTGGAACTGTATAACATATGTGGCGCGTCCGCTAGCTGCATAGCACTATATTAGGAATACCTAGATAGGCAGGAGCTCTAATCCTAATGCTGGCAACTGTATGTGTTTGAGAATCATATCTTGTGTGGCTTACACAATTTTGATGCATATACCATACATGGCTAGTATAGTGTGATAACAGCATCTGCCTCACATGCAGCATGTTAAACCATTGTACAGTCCTCTGTACAGATGTGTCTGGAATATCCATATGTTTGAAACCTATACATGGTCGGAAGTGGTCTGTGTGCCTTAACAATGCCCATGTATGTGATAGTATAGCTAAATAGGCCAGAGTAAATGTACTGACACATATGGTAGCATGAGGTACCTGTGGAATAGGTGGAAATGTATAAGCTCTGTGGCACATCTGATAACTGTGTATCACTGTAGTAGGAATACCTAGATAAGCAGGAGTTCTAACCCCAATACTGGAAAGTGGGTGAGTTTATGTGGGTGTGAATCATATACTGTGTGGATTGTACCATTTTTGACCTGTGTACTAACCTTTACACTTCCGTTCACTCCAATTTAGTAGACCTGTTGATGACATCAACTTTAGAAGTACCTTTGGAAAAGGTGGAACTGTATAACATCTGTGGCATGTCCACTAGCTGCATAGCACTATATTAGGAATACCTAGATAAGCAGGAGATCTAATCCTAATGCTAGCAACTGTTTGTGTGTGTGTTTGAGAGTCATATCTTGTGTGACATATACCATTTTGATGTGTATACCATACACAGCTAGTATAGTGTGGTAACAGCATCTGCCTCACATGCAGCAGGTTAAACCACTGTACAGTCCTCTGTACAGATGTGTCTGGAATATCCATATGTTTGAAACCTATACATGATCAGAAGTGGTCTGTGTGCCTTAACAATGTCCATGTATGTGATATTATAATAAAATAGGCCAGAGTAAGTATACTGACACATATGGCAGTATGAGATATCATACCTGACTGAAACATCATGCTGATACGACCTCTGCTGCCCTCACAGGTGGCCAGTCTTGTAGGTGCAATACATGAGTCCAAATGCTTGGTTTTATAAGTGAACTGTTCCTGTTATGGGTCGCATTAAAGGCTGGAAGAGGTATGGACTGTCATATCGTTGCCCTAATTAGTATGTAACAGGAATACCTTGCATCTTAAGAGGTGTGCACACAATTTATATCCACTGTATACCACTAATGTGTCACGCATGACCCTAACTTAGGCCGTGTGCCCAACACAATTTGCTGGCCTCTGTCCAGATGCCTTGGCACTGACAAGTTGTGAGGTATGCTACAGGAATGTTGAATTCACATCAGTTAGGCCCAAGTGGTAACCACCGTGATGCAATACAGTTAACCCCAGCACAACTCAACATGCACAACAAGCAATATAGCTATTACATAAAGCAATTTAGTTATTACTGATGGTTGTGTGCATGGTAAATTGCATGCACTTCACATGCCTGGGGTATTGCCAGGCAACAACAGAACAATGTCATACTCAACAGCTTCAGGCTATTGTCCCATATACAGACTGGAGGGCCCTAGGTAGTTGTGAGAGGAAGTTATTGTCAGCAGACTCACATGTGGCCTTGGTACAGGATGGATGCAGCATGTCACCACATCTACAGTACTAACCACAATAATACACAATGTCCTGTCCTCACCATGGATGTGCACCTCTAAGCATAAGACAACCCTATCCACAACTGCAATCGGGCCTGACACATGTATGTAGATACAATACATATACATGTATATCTGATACATTAGTGTACTAATCCCCAATGTGCCCTTACCTGCACGTTCCTCATCCAATGTGTGTGTGCAACCCACCTCCACAATACTTCCCTCAGCATCATGGCTTGTGCGTTGGGCATGTGGCCCAAGTTTGGTGAAGAGCTCCTTGGTGGGTGTCAGTGGGGGCTGGATGGCTGGGCCCTCACCTGTGGCTAGCAGGTTCCTTGCTACAGCAGCAGCCCATTGATGGGCATTGCAGTTGAGGTTGGTGGCCTGATGCTGCACATGCTCATAAGTTTTGCTGTGCAGGCTGGCATCATTTACCCTGTGGTCCACAATGTTCCACAGGGGAGTCCTCTCCCGCACATCTTCTGCTCTCCATACAAATAACAGGGCATAATGTCCATTCGCATATTGGGTGGCGATGTCTTTTTCCCCAACAGAGAATGCTGGTAGGTGAGCACTCTGCATGTTGCCTGGAAGACATTAACAGGAAAAAGGTCACAAAACCTCATACAGTTGTCAAAATGCACATCAACAGTGGATATTACTTGCAAATAATCTACACTACACCAAAACCCTCCAAGCTGTCATGGCTATAGCAGCTTGCATTATACACCTGTCCCTGAGTTATTTTATTCCCCCAATGTTGGACACTTGATTGCATTAGCCTCTATCCTCCATTCATTTCTGTGTAGAGGCTGACAGTGGGCATCTTCCATGTGGATGGTGTGTGGATGGTGGCAGGTCTGTATTTGACTGTGGTGTGTGGTGGAATTGTGAGCACATGCCTGAGTTAATGTAGGAGGCAGACAGTGATGTTATTATGCCCCATGGAGATATGTTGTTGTTGACATCAGTAGCCAATATGTACATGCTCACCATTGCTGAGGGGAGGAGTGTGGTTGATGTGCATATCCCCCTGTACAACTGGGGTGGACAGGGTGGCGATGTTCCCAACTAGCCTGTGTAATGCAGGCTGCCTATATCCACCACGTGTGTGTATGAGGTGTTCTTTACCCCCAGTACAGGGTGAATTGTGTTGTTTCCTCTGAGACTTACAACATATTGAGAGACACGGTTGCAATTGTCCTTGCTGGTGTTGATATGTCTGATTCATAGTCATAGTCAGCCTTACAGGAAGTCACCTGTGAGCTTACATGCTTGCTCAGATATAGGTAGACTTGATTCCAAGTTGTTGCCTGCACCTATGTGTTCCTGTACAGCCAATGTAGCAACCTATTATGTGGTTTGTGTATTGCTGCTGTCCACCAAAGGGGATTACTCTACCTTGGTGGAGGCTGGATATACAGGTAAGGTACTGCTGTGTCCATATAGCTACAGTGGATATAAAGGGGACACACCCCTTATACACTGTCTGGTATTTGTGCAATTGGAACATGACACCACATTAACTCATTTCATAACAATTCCCACCTGTAGTGTGACCTATAGCCTGTACAATTCAATTGAAAACATAACAATCTGGTCTGTGAAAAAATATGGAAATAATACTCAGTACAATAAACATGAGTGTGCACACCCTTAAACTGATATGTTGTGTATGCACCTCTTGAGATGGTTACAGCATTCATCCCTCTTGGTCTGGCCTCTAACATCATGGCACATCTTCACTTGTTGCTCACCTTCCTAGAAACACATTTGATTGTATTTTAATGGAATCGTACATGTTAGAGGTCACATAAATATGAGAAACATTATGAAATGATCTTCTGTTGCCTTATTGTCATATGGCACACATACCTGGCATTTTAACAGGGGTGTGTACACTTTTGATATCCGCTGTATATAGGTGTTGATATAGCTGGTAGTGGTAGGCATGGACAGAGGGTCATAACACAGGTGGAGACTTTTCTGATTAATACCTGAATGTCATGCCTACTCTAGTACCCATATTAGTGTCAGGGTACTGCAATAACCAGTATTTGTACACATTTATGTCTGTTGTATGTACTGACACTGATATTACACACATGTATAACATGCACAACCTATGTACCTGAATGCTTGAAACCCATGTGATTAGTTTTGTGCCTTCCAGTTGAACCTAACCATACATACATGTGCTCAGGGAATAGCTGGTATACATTTCTGTTGTATGTTAGTATGCCACACTGTACTTACAGTTTTGCTGCTCAGTCATACTGCTCAACCTGTTACAGCAGTACATCTGGACAATGGCACACATAAAAGGGTGTCAAAAGGGACATCAGTACTGATACTGTATTAATATAGCTGCACCATACATTAGTATGTTGATTGCACAGTTTGACATCACTGTGATAACCTGGAAGATGTCCAACAGTCATAAGTAGGCTATTATATTATAATGTCATTGCTCACAGACCTGCCAGTAACACAGCTATATGTGTATGTTACTACAGATATCAGTCACAAATGTACTTATGGTCCAGCAGAACACTGTACAGTTGAATGTTATTAATTCAATATATCACATGCAGTTCAACATACATGTCTGCAAGAGTACTTCACTATGCACATGCCCTCTATAGGTATCTTAGCTTTATAAGGCAAACATGTGTCATACTCATAATCACAGGTTACATGGATATGGAAAACATCCCATTAACTGGCCTAGCAGTGGCACAGTCACAACTGTTTGACAGACACCCCTGCAGTTGTCATATATGAGCTGTCCTTTTCTAGGGTGAGTCAGGCTGCTAAGCTGTGATCCTACCTCACAACCTCTCAGAGCATCACATCTGGACAAAGCCTAAAATGATGGTGGGATAAAAAGGGACAGACTTTAAATATTCCTGTTACAAACATAGGAAGTTCATAGAATGATACATTTTGCATTACAGTGAATATTCTTAAGGATGTGGAGTCTCAAAATCAAGTGTTTGTCATTACTTGATGACTTCAATCCTCAGCTATTTGCCAGAAAAGTAAAGATCTCAGGAGGAACAGACAAAAATATATGATGATAAAATGTGGACATTCTGTGAAGATCAGTACAGTTGAGAGTTATGTCTGTGATATCTCCCACTGCAGAGGGTGCCAGATGCTATGGCCATAGCAGCTGTTTAGCAGGACCTTAGTACAGCAAGTCTTGTTGGGACATATATTCCTCCAAATCATATTTCCCATTATTACAGACCAAGTACTACATTCAATTACTTGCTTACATGTTTCACTTTCCTTTTTTCTTTCTTCTCTTTTCCTCTTTATGATTCATTTGTTATTTCTCTCTCTCTCACTCTCTCTGTGCACTACAGGGATAGACCTGGTTTGAATAGGGAGCAGCATGGCTTTTGTAGGTGATGCTCATGACCAGTTGACAGCCTGTGCACCTATTGGGGTTCCCCACTTGCTAATTGCATGTAGAACAGCTGTGTAGTTCTTCCAATAGTGAATATCATGGCAACACACTCCATATGGGCATTGGCCCTTTTCCTTACCTGTGAGGAAGACATCCTGGAGTCATGTGCACTACTACCTCTTACAAGACTTGTGGAGACAAGCCAACTAAATGGTTGAGAAGGTTCAAGACTTAGGGGCAGAATGTGAGTATTGCTGTTATATGTTTGGAATACTGCTAGTTTAACAGAGTTTGTCTGCACATGCTACTTCTGCATAGGTCTCAGTCTGCCAAAGTTCTGTCTCTGCATAGCTCTCAACTGTAGGGCCATCCACATAATGGCCACAGGTTAGCCTGTTATGTATGGGCTGTTCCCGAGACAGGTGTTGTCCTTGGCAAATCAGTAGCATACTCTGGTAATTGCATTGTTGTAAATGATAACATCCTCTTGTTTTTCTGACTTTATATATCTCAGAAAATATATATTACAACAAACCCTATAACACCAGCAACTTTCTCAGTGGATAACAGCAATATTTCAAGTATGGCCATGTATTTGGGCCTCTGTCCACCAATTATGTCAGGCTTTGTCCAGATGTCATACAGTAGTAGGTTGATAGGTATACTGGTCTATCATTATTTAGTGCTGTCATTCCTGCTGAGGGGAAAGGCTGGGAAACATGTTGAAGTCTGTACATTCAAGAGGTTGGTGTACAGAGAATGCTCTTAGATGCCCTTGCAACATATTTTTATGTGGAGGACAGTAACACATGTTTTAAAACTAGGCTGTTAGCACATGTGAGACATATTACTGATAAGAAATATGACAGTTTTATAGCTGTACATTTGAATACGTCTCAACACAGGGACAACAGTGGGTCCCAAGGTACTATTTCTTAAAATGTCTGTTCCTCAATTTGATGAAACATTCATAAAAGGATAATTGTCATGTACAGACTCAATGTATTAATATTAACTGTGATACTTTATCCTGTAGGGGGTTAAATGAGGAGTGCAATTGGAGGCTGTGTATTCAATTATGTAATTAGGTGTTAATTGCTTCTTGTGATTAAGGCATGTATTTCTGGTAATGTTTACTCCTTGAAGGCTTTGGCCAAGACATCAGAGTATAATAAACATGTGAGAATTATTGGCTGGTTGTATTTTTCTTTGTTATGTTCAGAAATTGTATTTGTTTTGCTAAGAGTTTGTTGTATGTCTGGCCATTGTGTATGGCCTATCATGATTTTCTATCAGTGTACTGTTCACTTACTTATTTGGACTGTGGGGTGGGGCAGATGTGAGTGTCATGGGTGCATTTGTATCCAACTGTAAATGCTGCCCAGTTGTGGGTGGTCTATCAGCAGCATACACACACACACACACACACACACACACACACACACACACATATATATATATATATATATATATATATACATACACACACACACACACACACACACACACACACACACACATTATATATATATATATATATATATATATATATATATGTGTGTGTGTGTGTGTGTGTGTGTATATACATATATATATACCTATATATATATATATATATA
>NC_056735.1:597062198-597067198 GCF_019279795.1 Protopterus annectens | reverse complement strand
CCCTTCATGGTCTTTAATGAGGAGTCCATCTATGATCCTGGATTCCGGAATGCCTTAGCACTGCACCTGAAAGCGCACACCTTCACCAACACCTGCTATAGTGCCTACAGTGGGGAGCTAAAACTGGTTATGAGCTGTATTCCCACCTGCGTGGTTTAAATAGGGCTAATTTCCCACCCTTTACCATGATTGGACAGTTTTGAAACTGCAAAGCTAAGCTAAGCTCCGGGCAAACCTGCTTAGCTAAGATAACTATTGCTTAAAGAGGTAGATGCTTAGCCCTGCTTACCAGTGCACAAATCCTCTTAGCTATGCTAAATCTTGCTTAAACTTTAAATTTCATTGACACCACATGTTTAGGGCTGCTAAACTACCCTGGTTAGTATTTACATAATAATATTCACTCCCTATTTATGAAAAGTACATTTTAGTTGTGTTTCACATATGAACTGTTGTCGGGCTCAAACCATCACTAACTGCATATCAGGCAAATGCTCTAACCATGCTATTCCAGTTTCATTGTTAGTACTGTGTATATTTCTGTTTAGCTTCTTTTGATGTTTAAAGTCTGCTTTGCATAGCTGCGCAATGGGCAAACCCGCGCAGCTACACCTAAACTTTATTGCTAACAGGGAAAAAAATACAGAATATATTTTAAATACTGCTATTTGAAACTTAGAACATTGATAGAATGACAGGCTTTAGATTAGCATGTATTTTCTGAGGATGTAGAGTCTTAAACTCAAATATTTGTCATTATTTAATGACTTCAATTCACAGCTATTTGCTAGACAGGTGCTGATTTTAGGGGAACACACCAAAAATATGAAACAGTAATCTGGACATTCTGTGAAGATCTGTAAAGTTGAGAGGTATGGCTGTCTCTTATTTTCTCCAGAGACACTAAAGTGTTCGTGGAGACTTTCATTCATTTTGATTTGCCGAATGGCATTTCTCGAGTGCAGGGGTCATGTGTATTGTGAGAGCACTGCTCTCAGACATGCCCCTTGCACTTGCACACAGAACCATGTCCGTTTTAGAGTAAGGCAGTGCGCCTTCATACATACGCATGGCGCTCTGCATGCTGCATGGGAATGGTCTCTTCCATGCAAGAATAAACTATATTTGCATGGAAGTTTGCTAAATCCTGGTTTCCTTTTTTACTGTATTTTTTTCACAGCCTCTTATCATAGGATCATAGGATCATAGGAGATTATTAGGCAACTGACCCGGTGGTCATTTTAAACTTAGCCGTTTCATCCCAATGTAATACCATGAAAATACTAGTCAATACCAACATTCATTCAGTGATGACTGCCCATGCCCTGGAGGGTTGTGGGTGCTATCCCTGGTAAGAATTTATGCTGCCTCATACACTCATTCAGATTCCTCTTGAACAGTGTCATAGAAGTGCTTTGTTTTACATGAACTGGTAGCCTGTTCTAAAGAAGCAGCAGTTACTGGAAGATAAATCTGTTCCTCCAGCATGTCCTATTTAAGTCACAGACCATATTTAGGTCCCTGCAATGGCTAGTCTTAGTCATGTTTGATTTACTGATATGCAGCAAGTTCATTAGGTTTGGGTCTTGGATTGCTCTGTAGGCCAGGCATAAGTTTCTTCTATGAAGTCTATATGACACATAGTATAGTGACAAAGAATTTTAGGCAGCCTCTTTAAGGCACTTGCTTGAGCCCCTTGATCTTCTTTGTTAGAAACCTTTGAGGTCTCTACAATTGCTGTATGTGCTTTGTATGGTACATGCCAAATGGGGCATTATGCTCAATTATGGTGCGGATTAGTGCTGAGAATAGAGGGGTTATAATCTCTTTTGTTCTTGAGGTGATGCCTTTACTAATCAAATGTGTTACATAGAAAGCCTTCCTTACTACAATAGACACATGGTGGTCGAAGTTAAGGTTGCAGTCAACTTGTGATCCCAGGTCCCTTACCACCTCTTGGGTACTTAGGTACTCTAAACTACTATATCCATCCCATGATGTGATATATCTCCAACTTCTGATCATAAACCTCAACCTCTTAGTGCAAGAAATGTGGACAAAGCCTAAAGTGCAGGGGGACAAAGTCCCAAAAATAAAGGCAAACTTTAAGTATTGCTCTTATAAACTTAGGAATTTGCTAGAATAACAGGGTTTGTGTTAACATGTATTTTCTTTTTTTTCAAAACAAGTTTATTGTTTTAACATATAAGAGAAATATCATAACAATTTTATACAAATAATTAAAAATAGGTATTATTATAATATTCAACAAAACAACTAAAGTATTTACAAAGACATCCACTACAATCAGATCAATTAATTAAACTAAAATACTGTGCTATTGAAATTAGAATTTTTTTAACAAATTTTGTAAATTATCCCATACAATAAAATGTGATGTTTTTCTAGTTGTTCTCATTCTAATTGTGCTTATTTCCATATGACACATTATATTCATAACATTTTTAAATTCATTGAACGAAGGAGGTGTATCTGAAATCCAATTTCTAGTTATTATTTTCCTAGCCACTGCTAGGATAGACCATAACAAGGGAAGCTTAATATTTTTAACACATTGAGGTACAGGTGTGTTGAATAATATAAGAGACTTAGAAATAATAAAATTATCTGTAAAAAGAGCCTGCAAAAATTCATTAATTGACTTCCAGTATTCTTTCAACTTCATACAGTCATAAAACATATGAGCCCAGTCAGCATTAATTTCTACATTACATCTCTTACATAGATTATCTTTATTATTAATTTTATTCATCATCAAAGGTGTATAAAAGATCTATGTAAAAATTTCCATGTATAAAGTCTCCAGACAATGGAAGATGTAGTTCTATAAGCAGATTCCAATATATATTGTTTATCTTGTTGAGTTGGTGGGTCCCCATTAATAGAGGTGAAATAATTCCAGTATGAATCTACATTGTAAAAGTTTCTTGTCTGATAATTTTATGTATATATGAAAGTTTACCTTTATCAGAAACTTTATGCTGTAAATTTATTATCAAGTAATCAATCAGTTTTGGAATAGATTCTTTAACTGTTATAGACATTAGATCTATTCTATCAATGAGATGTTGTCTAAAGATCTGAACCTCTAACCAGCAAGTTTCTCTTAGATCAAATTCTTGTTTTAAGAAATCTAGATTTTTAACTTTATTATCAGATATCAGCTGATACCAGTACTTTAGATTATTATCTATAGCTAAATGAGCTCCTTCAGAAGTAGATGACATAAGCATACCCTGAGTATAAATTATAGGGAATACAATAAAATTCCATTCCCTATACTTAGGGTGCATGAATATAAAGTTACGATAACTAATAATAATATTTAATGGGTAACAGACCATATGTTTAGGTGTAATAGGTGAAGTACAAAATTCCTTTAGCAACCACAACATGGAGTTATTTATAATCATATTTTTATGTGTTAAGGAGATTTTCATGAAGTGCATACTAATTAGCTCCCAATAATCTTTCCATTTTGCGACATATGACCGATCTATTAATAAAGTAATAACTTTTATAATAGAAGAGATAATATATAAATTAAAGTCTGGAAAAGAAATACCCCTTGAGACCAGCTATTAGTATGTTTCTTTAATGCAATCCTAGGTCTATTAGGTGCCCATAAGAAATTTAACATTAGTGTATTCAGTTTCTTGATAGTTATTTTTGTAGGTGAAAGTATTATTGATTGTATTAAGTGTAAAATCTTGGGAATATTATCATTTTAATAATTGTAAGTCTCTCCTCCATAGTAAAAAACATATTATTCCAGGTATTAAAAGATTTTGTATATTAAGAAAACAGGTATTATAGTTATTATATATAATAGATTTAATATCTTTAGATAGTATTATACCTAAATAAGTTATCTGACCTGAGTTGGGTACATATTTAGTAAAATCACTAATGAGAGTATTTTTCGTGTATATATAGGTAGTATTTTAGTTTTTCTTCATTGAATATTAAACCAGAAATACTTTTAAAATTCATCATTTTATCAAATAAAGACTGCATAGAAGAATTAGATCCTGCTGATGTAATTAGAACATCATCTGCAAAAAGTTGAATTTTTGATGTTGTATGTTCTTCTATTTCAAAACCCTCTATGTCAGTACTGTTTCTAATCAAATTAGCCCAAGGCTCCATTACTAAAGTGAATAATAGTGGAGAAAGTGGACATCCTTGCTTTGTACCTTTAAGAATGGGTATTTTTTGTGAAACATATGTTCCTATCTTAATATAAGCCAGTGTTCCTTTGTATAAATGCTCAATTAAATTTACAAATGCATCAGAGAAATTTGTGCATTTCAGTAAGGTAAACAGATAGTCCCAACTTACTGAATCAAATGCTGAACCTATATCAAGACTAATAAGTGTTAAATCTTTCTTTTTCCTATTTGCAAAATCAATTAACGTTAAAGTTCTTCTTATATTATCAAAAGTATTTCTATTTACAATGAAGCCCGTCTGATCTATGTCTATAATGCCGGGGATAATTGTCTTCAATCTATCAGCAAAAATACTCATAAACATTTTATAATCAACATTAAGTAATGAGATGGGTCGATATGAAGAACATCTAGTTGGATCTTTATTAGGTTTTAAAATTGGTGAAATAAATGTATATTGCCAAGATGGTGGGTTATTAACTCAGTTTGGGCCAGAATAAAAACCTTATGTATTAATGAATATGTAGTTTTAGAAAGGATTTTATATATCTCTGGTATAATACCATCATTACCCGGTGCTTTGTTTGATTTAAGCTTATTTATTTGTGTAATAACTTCTGTATATGAAATACTCTTGTCCAATAGTTTAATCTGTTGTTTATTAAGCTTTTATTCATGTTTGTGGTTATAAACTCCTTTATTTTATCTTTAGGTTCCATGTTAATGTTGTTATGGTTAATCTTGTGAAAGTGATTTCTAAATTCGTCCAGTATTTTTGGTATACTAGAAACATTCTTCTTTTCCTTA
>NC_056735.1:597054698-597057198 GCF_019279795.1 Protopterus annectens | reverse complement strand
CTTCAATATTTTCTGGCAGTCCAAAAATCCTAATGTTATTGCGCCTAGATCTATTTTCCAGGTCATCCAGCTTTGTTTGTAAATGTGTATTTTGTTTCAGCAGAAACTCAATGTTGATTTCCTGTTCTTGTATTTTATTTTCCATGTCATTCACAGCTTCTTCTATGCCTGTCATCTGGATATTCTGTTGTTGCAGGTCCATATGTAACAAGTCTATTTGTTTTGTAGTTTTTTTCTATGAAAGTGTCTATTTTAGTATCCATTTTATCCATCTTAGCAGTAAGTTGCTGGACTATAATTATCAGAGACTGAAGTTCTTTCTTGATGCTGGAGTCTTGAGAATTTGTCTTACTGGAACTCATTTCAGACTGATAAACTGACAGGAAAATTTCCAAAGTAATTTCTGACAGGAATATTATTAAGATTTCCTTTCTTTTTTAGATATAGTTCAAGAACTATATAAAACAAACATATTTAGAAAGAAAATTACTTCAAGAATTAATTTTTTAAGTAATTAATTCCTGTCAATGTAATGAAATTGGTGGAGCTGAAGAAATCTGCTGCTATCCTGTGTTCATCCTTGGCCACGCCCCCCTTAACATGTATTTTCTGAAGAATATGATGTCTGAAACTCAGACATATGTCATTATTTACTGACTTCAATCCTCAGTGATTTGCTAGATAACCGCAATATTTTTTAAGGAACAGAACACAGATATGAGGCAAAAATTTGGACATTCTGTGAAAATCTGGACAATTAGAGGTATGCACCTGATCTGTTACACATACTAATTGAAAACTTTCCATAATTCTTCTGCAGTCTTACACATATTATTAATAAGAAACAATGTGCAATGCATTTATATATATATATCTACATAAAAAGTCAATACTCTGCCTCTTTACTTCAAGGAGTACATATTTTATGCCCTGTGTTTTGCCGTGGAGCTTTTTTTTATTGCAATCTTCTTACTACATCTTTATGCAGAATTTTAGTCATCTTGATTTCTCTAATTGTTTGCTACAGAATTTTAGATTTCTGTTATTGTAGAGAAATTTCACAGTACAGCCACTCACAGAAGCATGGTATTCTGCGCAATCTAACTAAATCACAGAAATCTAAATGTTTTTCTCTGCTGTTCATACTTTTTTTCAGCACATGGTTAAAGTCACTATTTACATTCCCAACTAAACAGCCTTAGTTTCCAGGGTTATGAAGTTATTTTTTTTGCACACTTCGCATGTTGTTACCATGCAGCATTTTGATATACTGAAACTGACAAAGTTAATATCCTGCTCAGTGTACTAATCCAAAAAAGTTTTTTTTTTGTTTGCCTTTGTGCATTTTTTATTATGTATATTGTTTTCACATTACCACTATCCTATTCATGTTGAAATCATTTGCTATAATTTGGGTTCAGATGAGGAAGCATATGAAGAAATAAGCCAGCAAATATCTTTGACAGTCTCTGACATTATATTTAGAAAAACATGCATTTTCCTGGGGGGGAAAAAAAACTGAAGAAAGGAAAGATATAATATTTCCCAAACATAAGTAGCAAAGGAGGGATAAAAAAGGGAGAATGAGGTAAAATGATGAAAAAAAGAAAGAAAGAAAGAAAGAAAGAAAACTGCCATGCTAAGTATTATGTCATGATACCTAGCAGGGTAATTGATTTAGCGAACTACACATACATCTGTGAAATCCCATTATGTTAATCCTAGCCTCCAGGCAAATATGATTTAATTTTGGGTAAACTGCCACCACTAGGTCAGTTTTCAAAACAGACATGAAATTCTAATTATGACTGCTTTTCCCATTTCTTCTTTAACAAAACTTTAAAGGAACCATCACACATCTCAGAACAGATGGAGTATGGACATCTCCCCTATAAAGGATTTGGCTTTGACTAAACTTCAAATGAAAAGGTCAGTGAATATCCTTACTTTTGGAGAGACTAGGCAAGGAAGGATGAGAACAGAATCTCAGAACTGGTTGTACGTTTTCATTTATTTATTTATGGGGTAAACCTATTGGACAATGGTATTTCTTTTCAGGGATGACCAAGGTGTACTTTCTTGTTAAGTGACTTGATCTGAGACACTGTATGGACACATAGGCTAAGGGGATCAAACTATAGATTACAGGCTGAAGTTCTTTTGTAGGACAAAGCCTTAACACTTTGTACTGTCAGAATGTTAAACTTCCCCCTATGGAACTTGCAGATAGAGTACACTTATGAAACACCATCTACAAGTAAACCCAAAAGCACAGGTTAACCCACATATCATTGGGGAGGGATGAAAGTTTTGAGTACACTAAATTGTGCAATACACCCTATCCAAGCTTCATAGGAGTAGACTGACATAGTGAATATTGCACTATTCTGTCTGGCTAAGAGTGCAGTGGTGTTATGAGCACACAGAAAATATACTAACCAATGCTGGATCACTACTTTATTTAGACAAGTAAGGAAAAGCCTTAATAGCCATGGTATTG